>NC_057797.1:408698786-408768039 GCF_018294505.1 Triticum aestivum | reverse complement strand
CGCGGGCCGGCGGCGGCGGGGACGACGCAGAGGGCGACGTGGCGCGCTGCGGTTGGGCGAGGGTGAGGGCGGACATGTCCGGGCGCGGGCGGACGTGTCCGGCGGCGCGAGGAATAGGCTTGATCTAGGGTTTGCACCGAAATTTCGGGGAGGGGCACATATATATAGGTGGAGGGAGTTAGGAGAGTCCAAATGAGGAGCGGTTTTCGGCCACGCGATCGTGATCGAACGACCGAGAGCATGGAAGAGACTTAGATGGGTTTTGGGCCACTTTCGAAGGGGTGTTGGGCTGCAACAAAAGAGGCTTTTACGGTTACCCGGTTAACCATTGGAGTATCAAACGAGCTCCAAATGGCACGAAACTTGACAGGCGGTCTACCGGTGCTATACCAAGGCCGCTTGGCAAACCTCGGGCCATTCCAAGAACGTTGAATACCCGCTCACAACGAGAGACAAAAAGGGGAACGCCGGATGACATAGGAGAGTCGGATTGCAAAACGGACAACGAGGAAAATGCTCGGATGCATGAGACGAACACGTATGCAAAATGAAATGCACATGATGACATGATATGAAATGCAGATGATGACATGGCAAAATGCAACACGCAAGCAAATGTCAAGGCAACGACGACGAATAACTGGCAGACACCTGGCGCATCGAATCCGGGGCGTTACACCTCGGGAGGAGTCAGCCCCCATGGCCCTACTGGCTCCGGAAATGCCTGTATCCGACCCGGTTGCTGAGGTCACCAAAGATCAGGAGCCCTAGGTCTCCCAGGCCTTAGTGACGACGTCGCCTCCTCCTCCTGCTGCGCCACTGCTTCCAGGTCCTTCTACCTCCCCTGATGTCTTGGAGCGTGCTCTTCTTGAGATGGCCCACCTACGAGAAGACCTTCAGGGCGCGGACTCCCACCTGGCAACCGGGCGCCTGGAGCTGGTCTCCGGCTGGCTTCATTCTGACGCATCTATCTGAGTGGCGCTGACCCAGGCCATGGCGACCTTTGAGAAGGAGAAACAGGCCGCCGCCCAGGCCGCGTCCGCTCGTGAAGCGGCACTGAAGGATGCCGAGGCCGCCCAGGATCGCTGCCGGGCGCTGGAGGCCGAGTTGAAGAGTCTGCGCGACAAGCACGTAGAGGAAGCTCGTGGCCGCCAGGCGGAGGAGGAAAAGAGAGGGCCCGGGAGGACGCCATCAAGGGTCGTGACGTTGAGCTGGGAGAGTTGGCGAAGGCGCAGGCTGCAGAACGCAGCCAACTGGAGGAGCTGGAGGGGAAGGTGGAGGCGGAGAAGGCCGAGCTTGACGCCAAGGCGAAGGTCCTGGCCAAGGAACATGCGGCCTTCACGCTCCTCGAGGAGAGGTCCTGCATGGCGCTGAAGGCACTCTACGAGAGGGGCTTGTAGAGGCCGCTGGCCACTGACGAGGACGGCCCAGCCCAGCTGCTTCCTTACTTGGTCGTGGCGCTTGAGGAAGTCGCGAGCGGCATCGACCCCATGGCAGAGGACGAAGCCCGCATTCTTTCCTCAGTCGCACTGACGCGTGTCTTCAGTCACCTCCATCTTCGCGATCCCACTGCTAGCCTTGATGAGCTGCTGGAGCCCGTGGACGACGAGCACTGTGCGGCCGCTGCCGCTGCCGTGAAGGGTCAGGTGGAGGCCCTGCTAAAGAAGTTCCGTGCCTTCGCTCTCGTGCCTACGACCAGTGGTGCTGTTGATCCTGCAGTCTCGGCTGGCGGTATAAGTGAGGACGCCACCAAGGATGGGGTACCCCTTGCGGGCGACGGTGGCGCCCAGGGATAACTCGCTCGTGGCTGTTTCTCTGTTTTATTCCTGCAACATGCACTATGCCTCGTGGAGGCGTTTAAACTTGCGTTGATATTTGGAAGAACAATCTGTCTCGTAATATTTGCTTTGAGATTTTGCAATTTTCTTCCCATTTGCTTCACGTTCTACATCGGCAGGGCCCGGTCCCACGCATACCTCAGCCGTCGTTGGGTCGTCCGAAGACCAGGACGAGACCAAGGGGTGAGGGGCTACGTGACCAGTTAGGCTCCTGAGTCGTGATGCTCAGGAGTCCCCCTTGACGCTCAAACAACTTATAGGAAGGAAACGCGGGGATAGGTTTAGCGTTCTACGTCGGTAGGGCCCGGCCGTGCGCATACCTCATCCGTCGTTGGGTCGTCCGGAGACCAGGACGAGACCAAGGAGTGAGGGGCTACGTGACCAGTTAGGCTCCTGAGTCGCGATGCTTAGGAGTCTCCCTTGACGTGCAAACAACCTTCATACCTTTGCCCTCACCGAGGCGCCGCTCGGGAGAGGTGCGCGACGACCAGGTCCGGGAGACCTGGCTGGGTGGCGTACACTTGGGCGTGACCCGAGCGCAACCCCCATGCCCAGCCCCCTCGCGCAACTCTCTTGAGGGGAGGTTGAAAGAACATGCGGTGCCCCCATGTTTGGTTTTGGTAATTGATTACAATCTCTATGGACTAATGGTTGTCTTGAGTTATATTTGAAGGATTTGTCCATAGGCTTTTCTTGAAGTCCATGTGTTGGTTTCAAGGAGTTTATGAGTTGACCAAGGTGCTATTAAGGAATTATCCAAAGATTGGCCATGCGAGTGTTGAGCTTATTGCAAGCATGTCTTGAAGAAGAAGGTTGTGTGATCATTCATGTTTACCTTCCATACATCATCCAAATGAAGAGAGTTGCAAAGATTCAAGGTTGATCAAGACTAAGTCAATAGTGAATCAAGTTGATTAACTCACGAAGCGTAGAAGATGTACCAAGAGGGATCAAGCGATCCCATGGTATGGTAAGCATTGTCAATTACGCTTTGTGTACTAACCCATGATCTTCGTGAGAGTTCTTTGTGGGGTTAGGTTGTGGTGTGCAAGTTCAAGTGAAGCATCATGAAGAGATCAAATGCTTGAAGCTTGTCGTCCATTGTGGTGACAATGGACTTGTGAAGATGTGCGGAAGAGAGGCTCACCCATAGTGGAGTATGGGGGAGCAATCAACTAGTCTTCATCGAGCCAACACAATCAAGAAAGGTGGTCCAACTTGAGGGAGTCAAGATCGTCATCATCTAGCTCAAGTGGATCATGTGCAAGGCAAAGGTTTTCCCTTGATAGGTTTTCTATTTTACCGGTCTCATGGTAGTTGTGGGAGACCGGGTTATACGATCGATTGCCGTACTATCAAGGGGGGCTCTCGATGAGTTGCTTGATCGTATCGTTCGTAGAGAGCTCAAACGATTGCATCCTTGCATCTTCTTTATTAGTTCTTGTTTGGTTCTTCTCCTTGTGAGTTTTGGAGCTTATGGTCATGTTTATGACAAGCTCGAGTTCATCGAAAACGGAGCTCACATGCATCTTCTATGATGTTTTCGATGTTGGAGGGTATGCCAGTTCTTCTCTGTTGGAGGTTTCACTCCTTTGTTTGCTAAGCATACCTCCCCTGCGCTCGCTGTTTTGATGCTACTCGTCTTCCTCTATCCAACAAGCTTGAGTTTGCTCAATTCAGAGCTCATTTGAAGAAGTTATGGAAGTTCTGGTTTTCCTTGGAGTATACTTTGTTTTCGTGGTAGTGGTATAAGGGTGGCGCCAGCGGTAGTACCACGATCCTTAGTGGTAGTACCGCCAAAGCTCTCAAGCGGTAGTACCGCTCCACGAAGCGGTAGTACCGCTTGTGGGCTTCGGCCGTAGTACCGCAGTGGTTCCGGGCTTCTACCGCCTCGATTCGAGAACGATGTTTTTCGTGTCGGGTTTTTCGGTACTAGGAGCGGTAGTAGTGGCGGTAGTATCGCTCCAAGCGGTAGTACCGCTCTTACTCCCGCGGTAGTACCGCTCTGGGGCCAGGACCCTGTCTTCCTCATCAGCGCGGTATTACCGCTGGGTGGGAGCGGTAGTACCGCTCTCAGCGGTACTACCGCCCTGCCCAAGCGGTAGTACCGCTCTATGCGGGGATGTACAGTGGGGTAACGGTTGGATTGGTTCCCCCACTATATAAAGGTGTCTTCTTCCCCAATGAACCTTATCCTTTGAGCTCGTGTTCTTCCCCCATTGTTGACCTTCTTCGAGCTTGCTAACTCTCAATCCCTCCATGGATTCTTGCTAGTTTTTGAGGGAAAAGAGAGAGGAGATCTAGATCCACGTTTCCACCAATCACTTTCTCCTCTAAGTGAGGGGAACCCCTTGGATCTAGATCTTGGAGTCCTTCGTGTTCTTCTTTCGTTCTTCCTCTCATTTTCCTCCCTAGCATTAGTTGCTTTGGTGGGATTTGGGAGAGAAGGACTTGGGCACTCCGTGTGCCCTTGCCATTGCATTTGGTGCATCGGTTTGAGTTCTCCACGGTGATACGTGGAAGTGAAGTTTGAGAAGCTTATTACTCTTGGGTGTTTGGTGCCCTTGAGCTTGTTCCTCTTGGGTGCTTCGGCGCCCTAGACGGTTGGTGGTGTTCGGAGCTCAATCATTGTGGTGTAAAGCTCCGGGCAAGCGTCGGGGTCTCCAATTAGGTTGTGGAGATTGCCCCGAGCATTTTGACGGGTTTCGATGACCGCCTCCAAGGGTTGCCAAAGTGTACGGGTTCGGTGACCGCCCCCAAGGGTTGCCATTTGTACGGGTTCGGTGACCGCCCTCAAGGGTCCCTTAGTGGAATCACGGCATCTTGCATTGTGCGAGGGCGTGAGGAGATTACGGTGGCCCTAGTGGCTTCTTGGGGAGCATTGTGCCTCCACACCGCTCCAAACAGAGATTAGCATCCGCAAGGGTGTGAACTTCGGGATACATTGTCGTCTCCGCGTGCCTCGGTTATCTCTTACCCGAGCCCTTTACTTATGCACTTTACTTTGTGATAGCCATATTGTTCTTTGTCATATATCTTGATATCACATAGTTGCTTATCTTGCTTAGCATAAGTTGTTGGTGCACATAGGTGAGACTAGTTGTTTTAGGTTTTGTGCTTGACAAATTAATCATTAGGTTTATTCCGCATTTGTTCAAGTCTAAACCGTAATTATTTTAAAGCGCCTATTCACCCCCCCTCTAGGCGACATCCTCGATCTTTCAGAGGTGTTGCGGTGAGGCCGGACACTGAGCTCTGGGGCTCTCTGAGGTTGGTACGACCGTGAGGCCGCCCTCAGTTGTTTATCACCAGTGCGGAGCATAGCGCTTCCATACATGCATGGGCATAGCCGCTCCTCGGCAGTGTCGACGGCCAGCGCGGAGCATGGTGCTTCCACTGATACGTGAGAGGGGACTCCCTACTGCGGAGAGCCCCCGGGGCGTGTACAGCCCCACCCTGACATGTGGCTTGCACGGCAGGGCTGGACGAGGTGTGTCTAGGCACTCGTGAGCCAGCGCGGGACTCACGACGCCCTACCTCAAGGCGGTTTGCGGCTGGTCTTGATTCTTGTTTGTTGTGGTGGTCCTGTGAGGTGGTTAGACAACCTGCGCCAAACGAGTCTCCTGAGGTTATCGCGTGAAGAAGCTAAGCACCAACGGCCCCAGGAGGTGACGTGAACGGGACCGACCCGCCAGACAGAGCTCAGCCGCTGGATTTATCGACGCTGCAGGGACGGACCCGAGCACAGACGCCGTGCCTACCCACCTCACGCGAAGGGTCCTGAAGAAAAACGATCGGCGCGCGGCTCCCGTGGTGGGGTGACAATCAATCAGGTGATAGTCGTAGATAGATTAAGCATGGAAAGCAACTAGCTCAAGTAAATGCATGAACGATGCATGCCACTGGGTCAGTCCCGAGCGGCTTGGGGATGATGCAGCTCGGGGGGCGCCCCCAGCAAGGTAAGCTAAAGACATAAAAAGGGATATACGCCGTAGGGACGGACTCACACGGCCTGAGAATGATGCAGCCATGGGGGCGCTCCCAGCTAAATAAACTTTGGAAATGTCACCTGGTTCTATTGCAGAAGGGGTGTTGGAGCAGCTGAAGATGTGCGATGAAGGAGTTGCTCCTCACGAGCCACCAGGGCCCTGAGCCTCAGGAGGCCCTGGGGTCCAGGCGGTTCCTTGAGGACAATCTCCATCTCCGCCAGGACAGCGTGGTGCCTGGCCTTCTGAGCCGCCAAGGCTCTCCGCACGTTGCGCTGGAAGGCGGACACCACGCTCGGCAGGCCGAATGGCATGCGAACATATTTGTGCGGCGGACCCTCGCAATGTCCCACGTGCGAAGGCCAGAAGAGCTCCTGAGATGCGGCCCTGTTGAGCCCTGGGATGTCGATGCAGACGCGCAGCCCGACATCCTTGCCTGGATGGGGGGGCTGCGCCAGGTGAGCGGCGATGGCCGCGCATGGTCTTTGCATCCTGCAGCTCCTGAGTGACCTTGGCTATGAACTCCTGAGTGTTGGGCGCTCCTCGCCTTGTGTCCTCCTGAGGGAAACGTGCCGCAAAGCACACCTCCAAGTGGTGCCCGAACGCCTCCCTCGTGACGTTTGCATGGTCTGAGGCCCTCAAGAGGAGAGCCCCCGAGCCCTGCCCGAGGAGGGCGCGCCTTCCTATGCTAGGGAGGGAGGCGCCCCAGGCGCGGGCGCCGATCCTGACGTGGCACCGCTTGAGGCGCCGCTCTCCTGAGGCCCTGTGCGGAGTAGCTGCTTCTTCTTCTTGGGGGTGGCCTCAGGAGGGCACTCGCTCTTGCTGTCGGGGTCTTCAATTGACGCAGCTTGAAAGGTGCGCTCTAGGGAGCACACTACGTCTCTTTCTTCATATGGGACCGTGATGATCCCACCGCTTCCTGGCATCTTGAGGACGTTGTAGCCATGGTGGCTCACCGCCATGAACTTGGCCAGAGCTGGGTACCCGAGGATGGCATTGTACGGTAGGCGAATGTGGGCGACGTCGAAGTCCATGAGCTCGGTGCGGTAGTTGTCGCGCTGCCCGAAGGTGACAGGGAGGCGGACCTGCCCTAGCGGAGTGGTGGAGCCGTCGGTTACCCCTGAGAAGGGCTTGGTAGGCTGAAGCTGATCATACGATACTTGGAGGCTGTCGAACGTCTCGACGGACAGGACGTTGAGCCCTGCGCCGCCGTCGATGAGGGTCTTGGTGACTTGAATGTTGCTGATAATGGGTGAACAAAGCATTGGGAGAGCGCCAGCGGTAGCCGCGCACTTGAGCTGGTCCGCAGAACTGAAGGTGATGGCGCACTTGGACCACCTAAGTGGGTGTGTGGCCTCGAGTCTGGGGAGGAAATTATTCACCTCGCGGGCAAACTGCTTGAAGATGCGTCGCGAGGCTGGGGCTTGAGCTCCGCCCAAGATGCAAGCAATAGCACGTGGCTCTTGGAAGCCCCCAGCCTCCAGCCCCCTCGTCTTGATGGTTGTCGTCATTCCTTCTGGGTGGTGGCGGTAGTGGAGGAAGACCGGCGTTGACCTGAGGGCGGTCTACTACAAGGATACCCTGTGTAAAGCAACACATATTCTACATCGTTTTAACTATTTGTTGCAAAATTTACGGTAGATACACATATAAGCGGTGTAGCATATGCGTTGCAGGCTTGCGGCTCATGACCCTGTCATGGTGCAACAGATCTTATTTGGTTGCAAATTGTATCTATTATAAGACTACAAATATACAAAATTTAAATTAAAAAATTAATTCAGCACAAAAAGAAATAAAGTAGACACGTCGTTACAAATTGTGTGGCGCGAAAAACATTTTTTTTAGGGATATGTGGCACGAAAATCTGTTCTAACCGTCCAAGCAAAACCAAATCGCGCGAAGTCCACCACTTTTATTCTCCGATCCAGATTGATATTCGCCTTCAAGTCCGGATCGATCTAGATCTAGTACGACACAAATCAATCATCCAATCTCCTCCCGCTGAGCGGAAAGGCTGGAAGGCGGACGGACAGGGGGCGGCGGGAAGGCGGCGATGGACAGGGCGGCGGGAAGGCGACGATGGACAGGGGGCGGCGGGAAGGCGGCGATGGACAGGGCGGCGGGAAGGCGACGACGGACAGGGGAGCGGCGGCTTTGTGGGCAGCGAAGAATTTAGAACCCGCGAGGCTGCGGTAGGAAAGCTGCAAGTCGTCTGCTAGCGTCCCCTGCTCCTCTGTCTGCCCATCCAGCCTGCCCGCCGGCGGCGCGCCGCTCCTCGGGCTTCTTCTCGGTCACCGTGTACGGGCGAGACTGGCCCCCGAGGTAACCCTCCTTCCCTTCCTCCTTCCGATCTCCTCTCATCCAGTGACCTTATTCGTGGCCACCTTGAGACATGGCCGTGGGATGTGATTTGGTAGATAATGAAGGGGATGGACTGTCAGATAGGAGAGATGGATCCATTCCCCTGTCTTTGCGATCAAATCATATGAGAGAGAGGAGCTTCGGGCTTGTTACAATTTTAGAGATATACTGTACCACCTGGGAAATATTTAGTTGTTTGGGATTTGTTCCCAACAGGGAATTGATCACCGTGTGGTTTGAGTGAAACCTATGTCTATCACTTTAATTCTCGTTGGGGTTTATCCCCTATACCTCCTAATCCCTGTCCACTTCATTGTTGTTCGGTTGGTCGGGGATTGAACAGAATTTGTACAGGAATACAGTTTAAATGTTGCACTAACTGGTAATTCATCAATGAATTCAGTTTGTACAGGGAATGCTTGAAATATTCAGGGAATGGAGTGTAAGCATTGCACTGAGTAAATATTCATTGCTGAATTTAGTTTTTATAGGGAATATTTTATACAAATATTTGGGGAATATAGTGTAAGCAAGGCACATCCATTGTTAGATACTATAGTTGAAGTTTCACAAATACTCAAGAGTTTTGGATTGTAAATATTCAAAGAAACAATTTTTTTAATGTGAGTGCACCATGACCAACACATGATAGCATCTCACTCAACGTTGTGACCTCCCCCAGCTTGAGTGTATCCTTGTGTACCTGCAATCACAAACGTTGGCGATTTTTTGTAACATTTATTATCGTCTACAAGTCACTGAAAATGTGACATGGATTTGCACAAGGAAAAGGGTAAGTAATTCAGTCAATCATGATGACTAAAAAGTTGGTTGACCTAAGCAAAAGTCTACAAAGTCCTAGTACTCCTCCCCTCTATTTCTAAATGTGATCCCTTATTATCAGACCTGTGGGAGTCCATACACTCGTATCATTTGTTGACAAGAATATTATATCTATTTCACAGTATTTTCTGAAACTCGAGTGGACAATAGTATGAAAATACACAAAGATGTCACTCTTGAGATGCACCTTGCTTAAACCTAATGTTGACTTCCATTTCTTTCCCTTAACGTGTGAATCTCTCTCTGTTTAGCCTCTCTGTTTTCTGGAAGATCAATGTTTTTTTGTTTTATTTGGCTCGAGTGTTTGTTGTATTCAGCTCAGCTTAGCTCCTTGTCAGTTTCAGTCAACTCAGAAAGGAAAAGAAATCCTTGATTTTTTGTGTATACTTGTATGGCATATGTTTAGAATATTTTTGCTTTTAGTGAACGGTCAGATCAAAGAATTCAGGTTGTACGACATGGTTCTAGGTGTTTGGGATTAGCAGAACTTTGGCAGCTGCTGCTGGTGTTGTATCATGATGAAAATTCAATCGCTCAACAATTGAATTGGACTATATGAACTTGCTAGCTACTGTCGTACAAGAGGTGAAGGCTAGTTATACTATTTACTGCTTGTTATGTACTCCCTCCGTCTCATAATGTAAGACGTTTTTTTACACTAGTGTAGTGTCAAAAAACGTCTTACATTATGGGATGGAGGGAGTACTATTTGTTCACAGATTTTACCTAGCTATACTACGTGTTCACAAATTTATCGTCATTCTGTGATGTTGGATGTCAAGTTCACCATTGTTAGGAAATAGTGTACAATCTGGTGTATAAAGTTCGCACATGAAACTTACTACTCTATTGCTTCTGCATGCAGGTTCGATGGATAATGAAAAAGTCACTGATCTGAAAATGGAGCCTAGTTGAAGTGACGAATTCATTAGTGTTATTTGCTATCTTTTGTTTTATGTCCACGTAATAATTCGGATAAGAAGATTTCTACATGTGACTGTCGTAAAGTGTCAACACTTGATTCCAAATTGGTGTTGGTTGTTCTGTTTGCTACACATTCTCCGCCCCCTTCTTCACTAAGGCACAAATTATATTACTCCTTTACAAAAACTTTGAAATGTACCTGCTCATACTTATTATATAAATATTCCATCAGACAAGGGCAGCCGCGCTGTCTGATCCCCAGGGAAGTCCTCCATCGCTGTTGTTCGGCTCCTAGTCCTCCTCTCTGCTGCTCCTCTCCATGCTCTCATATTGCAGATCGTTGTTGCTGCTCTTCTTCGCCTCCTACATATGCTGCAATTTTGAACTGAAGACAATTGTCTTACATTTATTTATTTTGAAAACTAAAAATTACTACGTTTTGGGAACTCATCATAAAATTTGAGAAAAATTATATAATCATATTTATATATAAAGAATGAGCAGGTACATTTCAAAGTTTTTGTAAACACCCCCTTCTGTCCTTTTTACAGTGCATATAAAAATGGTCTGAAGTCAAACTTCATAAAGTTTGATCATTTTTATGTGAAAAAATATCAAGATCTTTAATACTAAAGTTATACAATAGGAGACTAAATTCATGACGCATCTAATTGTATGATTTTGTAATGTGATTGTTGATATGTTTTCTACAAAGTTGGTCAAACTATATGAAATTTGACTTCAGACAAATCTTATATGCGGAGTAAAAAGGACGGGAGGGAGTATCTTCTTCCCCTGGCCCACGAATAGTTATGTGGTAGTCAGCCGTCCAATAGTATTTCCATCCATTGAAAACAAATTAGAATGAACCGGACGAATTTTACCAAACACGATGAAATTCACTAAAGTTCGTATATAATTTATATAAAACGAATGACACTTGTCCGTTTAACTAAAAACTTAAAAAAAACTAGGCTAACTTATAGTGGAGGTGTCCTCGTATGCGTGACCTCCCAGGCAGGCCACACCCTGTCGTCATGTCGTTGGAGTAGTCCTTCCAGCGGCGGAAGGGTGTCGGGGCACGACAACCCTTCCCGACCGCGGCCTGGCGCTCGCGGAGGAGCTGCTCTGCTTACTCATGCACCACTCCTTACCGCCCGCCTCGTCGCGCTTTCCTCAACCGACATGATGCCTACTTGACGGACTTGCCGCGTTGCACCACTCCTGCCGCGCAGCCTGCCTCAGCCCCTCTCCTCTACTGACATGATGCCCCATGACAAGGAATCGGCACCGCCGTGGCCACCGAGGTAGTGGAGGTGAGCTCGTGCCTTCGTGATCACCGGTGGCGCATCCTCCTTGAAGGAATTGCTGCATTGCACCACTGTTTTACCGCGCCTCCTGCTTGGCCGCTCTCTCCTCATCTGACACGTACGATGCCCCGCGACGAGGGGTTGACGCTGCCTCGGCCCCAAGGTAGTGGAGGAGATGGTTGTGTGCCTTCACGATTGTCGGCGACACCTCCTCCTTGACGGACTTGCAACGTTGCGCCACTCCTGCTGTGCTGCCTGCCTCACCGCCCTCTCCTCTGCTGGCACGATGGCCCGCGATGAGGAGTCGACGCTGCCACGACCACTGAGGTAGTGGAGGAGGTGGTCGTACGTATTTGCAATCGCTGGCGACACCTCCTCCTTGACGGACTTGCCGCGTTGCGCCACTCCTACCGCACCGCCCACCTCGACGCCTTCTCCTCAGCCAACACGATGACAAGGAGTCGACCACGCTGCGGCCACCAAGTTAGTGGAGGATATGGCTGCACGCCTTTGCGATCGCCAGCGGCACCTCCACCTTGACGAACTTGTCGCGTTATGCCACTCCTACCGCGCAGCCTGCCCCGCTGCCCTCTCCTTAGGCGACATGATGGACCGTGAAAAGGAGTCGGCCCCACAATGGCCACCGAGGTAGTGGAGGATATGGTCGTGCGCCTTCACGATCGCCGATGGCACCTCCTTCTTGACGGACTTATCACGTTGCACCACTCCTACCGCGATGCCTGCCTCGCCTCCCTCTCCTCAGCCGACACGATGGCCCGCGATGAGGAGTTGGCGCTGCTGCGGAAATTGAGGTAGTGGAGGAGGTGGTCGCTCGCCTTCGCGTTCGCAAGCAGAAACTCCTTGATGGAATTGCCGCGTTGTGCCACTGGTATCGTGCAGCCTGCCTTGCCGCCCTCACCTCAGCGAACACGATGGTTGTGTGCCGGTAAAGGCGACTCCTCACGCGGCGCCCAATCTGGACGGCGTGGTTGCCTGTGGGGGAAAACTAGTGATCTTGGATATGATGGACGACAACTAGTGATTTTGGACAACAATCGTACATGTATGTCGGAACATGCAAGCTAGGATTTTTTTTGTTTTTGGATTAACCTTTTCTATTGTTTGATTATTACTATTCATTTTTACTGCACCCATATTGCACTTATTTTGTACAAACATAGAAGAGACACGTTCTACTTGGCACAAATATATGTACAAGTGCCTGTCACGGGCCAGATGATAATAAGAAAATTTATAATTTGTTTGGCATCAAATTGTTAGACACCCTTGTAATTTATTTATTTTTGGCTTCACTCCAATTTTTACCTTTCCCTCATTCTCTCGCGCCAATAGCGAACAAAATAATAATAATACATGCGCTACATTACAAAGGCCCCACCTGTCATAGGATCTCAAGACTGAGACTAACATCAGTCAAACAGATCGCGGTGAGGTAACTGTGCAAATAAAATCGAAAACCTCCCCCCATATCATCACGGTTCCCTACCTCGTCTCCTACTAGATTCATCGCATGCCCGGCGGCCGATGGCCAAGGCATCAACCCGAGCTGATCAAGGTATGTTGCCGATCCACTCTCCCACAATTCATCTTCTCTTTCTCCCTACTCTACCGACCTATTCTCTTAATCAGTTCACATCTCTCGCCAGGCAAATATCGCTGCCAGATTCTCCAGGTCCATCTGGTACGTGGTGGCAAACAATCCTGCGAGTTCATGTAGTTAGTGCGCTGCTCCTTTTCTCATCTCATTGTTGCAATTCATGCCCTCCGTATTGGTTCTCATCTGTTTTTTTCACCCACCAATCAATATACAGAGAGATTTGTTTTTCTGATTTTGTTTGCTTAGTTACCTCCTCGCGATTTGTTTTTGAGAACAAACGGACAACACCGGTGCAGGCTCTCTCTAGGATGGTGGAAGACATTGACACCTGGACATTAAAAGGGAGGAATAGGATCAAAAGTTTAAATAAAGTATGCAAAATACAATATAGGTTGTTTTGGGAACCACAGTATATAGCACACGGAGATTTGAAGATTACTATTGAACCAAGGAGAGACGCCAAACATAAGAATTTTGATAGGATCCATGGGAAGGGGTAATCTCAGACACCAGACATAAGAATCTGGATATCTCAGTAATAAAACAATGGTAACTTTTGCAATGAGTAAACCGAACATATGAATCCAATGAAGAGATCAACGCTTCTATCGAATTTTCTCTATAAGTACTATTTGAAGCATCTTTCCTATTTATTTTGCATTATATCATCTCTGCTTATGTTCTGAATATATCTTTATGATGCCAGGGCTGCTGACAACCTGGTATGATGAACACTGCTGTGTTGCCCTCCATTTTCCTCTACAGAAAGTCACATTTTCACTTTCAGATAGTAACAAAATAATGTCAGCTTTTTGTTGCAATTTGTGCTCTAGCTCGAGATACCAATTCAAGTTATGTTGCTTCGGGACATTCCACTCTTGTTGGACCGGTGAGTTGATTACAGATTTTAGGATGCCAGTTATTCTTTAGTTTGCAGCGACCTCCGGATCTTTTGTGGTCCAGAGTCCAGACATGATAGTTACACCCAGGATTAACACAAGTAGTAGTATGTTACTTCTAGTGATTTTGCCTTGAGCTTTGCTGTTTCATACACACATTCTGTGAACTCTATTTCAGTGATGTGGTTGGTTATCTCACGCTTAACTGTTGGCATTTTATTTCTACTTTTGGTGAGGTGATTGTGACTATGGAGCATGATGAAGCAACTATAATAGCCAAGATTGGTTATTCATTGATTGAGCAGAGGAGGTAAGCCGAATAAATCTATTGCTTTTCCATATCGCTGTTCTCAGCTTGGTAATAGGCTGATATTTTGTTCAAGCAATTTCTTCCTCTGTGAAATCAATGACGTGGAGATCTTTATGTGGCACCCCGCTCTCAGAGCAACCGGTTTACCTTGCATTGCCAGCCCAGAGATCAAGTCTTCTGGCAATAGACAACAACATGGTATAGAAACAACCGTTTATTGATGCTAGCGGATTACATAAGTCTGATATTACATCGATACACGAGGCCAAGCGGGACACACGGTGCTGCTGGACATTATGTACAATATTTAATGAAAACATGGCTGGGGCCTCGATCACATGAACTATGCGACAATGGAAGAACGACGAAGTGGAACTCCATAGCACAAGGACACCGACGTGGACACGGCCTAGACACGAGATGCGCTCCGATGCGAACCGACTTGCGTGAAAGCTGGCATAACACGCTAGATCAGTACATTGAATGTACTTGCAAGCTCACAACTAACATAAGCACGATGACAGACAATATCATGATGATTAATCAGATTAATTCAATGCAAGAAATTTTACAGATGCAATGCAAACAAAACGTGCACCGAGTCATATGGACTCGCTTACCAGACGGTTACCTCGTAACCAAATGGTGACCACACCGGGGTCACACCTGAAACCAATCACTCATGAACACCTCTAGCGTTCATGATTCTCCACGAATCAATGCATCACAACAATCACTTAGTTTGCAAGATTTATTATAAAAGTTGATCCATGGTGTGACTTACTCCCGAGTTATGCCCATAACCGAGGACGCGGCTATCGATAGATTAAATACACGCTGCAGAGGTAGCGCACTTTACCCACACTACAGAATACCTGGCCTCGCATTCCCATTCGGGTGGACCAAAGCATTCCGACGAAACCCTTCCTTTGTCATGCACTCTCCCGGGCCACTCTGACCAACTCCCTCTCAGGGCTAGGTCTTGGGTGGCCCCATGTCTACCAAAGACACCAACGGCCACCGTCGTGGCAAAACGGTCCCAAACAGGGACAAGGTACCATAAAAACAAAAACGAGCACACAAGGTTATGTCTGCCTACCGGGACAGGGTATGCATGCCCATAACCTTCCCTCGTGGGAGGCACCGGTGAGAGCCACAACAAAGGACTGAATCAAGACCTTCCCATAAGGTAAATGTGGTCGCACTGAATTAAAACCCGATTTAGTGGCACCATGATGTGATCAACATCATATTCAAGTTGAACTTAATCAAGTTTTAACTTTGATAAAAACTTTTTGTTAATAACATGATATAATGCCAAATAAACATGCAACTACTCATCATGCAAAGCAAACAACTCATAGTCATGGATCAAACTTAACATCATGATTATCTTGCAACACTAAAAATCAAAACTTCTCTGGTTATAACTCATTTTTTTATTATCAAGCAATATTTTTATTAGTTCATCATTTAATTGAAAACCTCACTTAGCAAAATAACTATCATAATTTCCATAGCAATATGACTAGTGCAAAATCTTACTCTACTTAGCCAAACAAGTTCATGCATTCAACCAGTAACTAAAACAAGCATATCAAGCATAATAAAGTAACTAACAATTAACCAAATTCATTTATCAAATTTAAATGGAAATAAGAACTTATATTCAAGTAGAAAATCATAGATATTGAAATAACACCATCCAAATGCTGGTGTGGCTTGCCTTAGTGTAGAGGAGGATCACACCCCTCTTGGTTTGCTTCAAGACAAGCTTCTCCTTCTGAAAATAATTTAAAACCACAAAAAATAATTATCAAAAACCTCTCTGAATAGCACCAGAAATTCTAGATAGCAAGGAAAAATGCACCTTTTGGTGTGCTGCTAGAGCTTTCTGAAACAAAGACAATGCAAAAAGAATCAAATCATTTGGACTTATGGTTTAGAAATGGTGGCTGGTCAAATTTTAGTCAAATTTCTGAATAATATTTGAATTAAACAGAAAACCAAGGGGGTGACGTCGAAGGCATAAAGCGGGAGTGCGCCTCCACTCATACCGCTTCGGGCGCGAGTGGTGAGGCTGACACTAGGCCCCGTCGAGAGAGAGGGGGATCGAGATCAGAGAGGGGCGGCGCTTCGCCGGAGCTAACGTCGGTGACGAGGGGGTTTGGAGCTAGGCTAGAGGGATAGGATTGAAGCGGGGCTCGTGGAGCACCTGCCCGTACCCGTAGCTTGGCGTGGGGTGGACGGAGTTGCTCGCGGTGGAGCTCTCAAGCTACGGTGGCGGATGGAGTTCGCCGGAGTGGTTGAAGACGACGGTTAGAGGCGGCTTCGAGGGCTCAGCAGGTCCCAGGAAGCTCCAGCAGACCACCAATGCCTCGCCCAAGCAGTTGCTTGAGCTCGAGAGGAACCGGAGAGTGGCGGCTGGCCTGCGGGGATCGCCGGAGTCCTTTGGTCGGGGCGACGGCCAGAGGCCTGCCCGACCGAGCTTCTACACGTCTACGTGTTTGTGGACGTTGGGTGGAGTGGTGCTTGGCTCAAAAACGAGGAGCGGAGCACTATATATAGCCGGAGCGAGACACTATAAAAAAATACACTTCCGTGATGATACGTGTTTGTCACAGTAGGTCGTGTTTTTGTCATGCATGTACATCCATGACGATTTTATGACAGAATCAAGATAGTCATACATGTGTTATCGTAGAAGTGCTCCATGACATTACCAAAATTATCATCACGGAAGTGTCCACTTCCATGACGATAAATCGCGCGTCACAGAAGTGCTTTCGTCAAGGGTGACCGACACGTGGCATCCACCGTAACGGAACGACGTTAAGCTATCGGGTCGGGTTTTGGATCCGATAACCCGTTAACAGCCCCGACCAATGGGGATTTTCCACATGCAAACTGCATAAGTGATCCTTGAGGAATTTGACATTCTCAATGCCAATGACATGCTTCTTCTTCGCAAGCGTGTTCAAATTCCTCATGCCTGCATGACCAAGTTGTTGATGCCATAGCCAGCCTTCTGAAGCTTTTGCAAGTAGACATACGGCTGGTTGTGATCCTGTAGAGAAATCAACAATATACAGATCTCTTCTCCTAAAGCCTTCGAAGACTTTGGAATTGTCAGCTTCCATAATCACAACACAGCGATATTTGCCGAATACAACAACCATATCAAGATCACAAAGCATTGAGACTGACATGAGATTGTATCCTAAGGACTCAACAAGCATGACTTTGTCCATGTGCTTATCCTTAGAGATAGCAACCTTACCAAGACCCAATACCTGACTTTTGCCTTTGTCAGCAAAGATGATATGCTTCAGAGGTGACGGTGATAAGGGAGCATCCATCAATAGATTCTTGTCACCAGTCATGTGATTTGTACATCCACTATCGAGGACCCATTTAGTGGTTTTGGGTTGATCATCCTGCAGATGAATTAGTTTAACTTACAATCTCATATGCTTCATCAGTGAAGAATATGATATCAAGTTCATCAGATGAATTTCATCAAGCAGTAAACAGATATAGCAGTATGAGGACGTGTGAAATGAAAGTTCATTTCATCATGATTTGCCTGCGTCCTTTCAGGCAATTTCGTCAGGTCCCCAGCAAATTCTTCAGACGTTAGAGCACGTCTGGAGACCTGACCCTGCAGAAGAGATTAGTTCTTTTTCTTCACCACCCACATCTGGAGGGGTGGCAAAGAGTTCATCATTCTACGAGCACCATATGAGAAAGGTGGCAAAGATGCCAAACCATTTCGCTTCACATAAGAGGGGTTAGGGTAAGCATATGAATAAGCAGAGTAATTCCTTGAGGACTTATGAACATAATGGTTTGAAGAATAATGCACATATTCATAACCCTTAGCTCTACCCTGCGAGACAGAGTTGTTAGCACGATTATAATCATATGAGGACTTTGATCCATGTGAAGAATTTGGTCCATATGAAGAATTTGGTCCATATGAAGAATTTGTTCTGGGGTTGCTGTTCTTCACAGGTGGTGTCATGAGGACATTCACCTGAAGACTTTCAACACAACTTTTGGGAACCCAGATTTTCTTCATAGGGGAACCGTTCCTGCAGTTAGTGCCAACATATCTAGCAAATACTTCACCATTCTGATTTTTGAACAGTTTATAGTTGGAGTCAAATGACTCATCAGAAGAATGAGGAGATTCACATGTAAAGCCAGATAAGTTAGATGGATCAACTGGAGGTCCCTTTGCAGCAACCCATGAGGTTTTGGGGTACTGCTCAGGCTTCCAATATGTTCCATCAGCATTGAGTTTCCTCTCAAAGGCAATACCCTCTTTCCTAGGGTTTCTGTTGAGGATCTGCTTTTTGAGCACATCACAAAGTGTCAGATGCCCTTTGAGGCTTTTGTACATGCCTGTCATGTACAGTTCCTTCAGCCCTGCATTGTCAGTGATGCTAGCAATGTCCTCAGATGAGGAATTAGTGATAGCAGAGGCAGATGAAGGATTTGTAACAATTGAAGCATTTGAACATTCAGGTGAAGAATTAGCAGATTCACGTTCAATGCACTTTAAGCATGGGGGAACAAATTCTTCCTGAGAAGCGCTGATTTGTTGAGCTAGTAATGAATCACGCTCCTTCTGAAGATCTAACACACTCTTAGCTTCTCAAGATCTTCCTTTCTTTGAAGAGATTCAAGAGAAAGCTTCTCGTGATCAGTCAAGAGGGTATTATGTTGATCTTGAAGGGCGTCAAACTTGGAGTGAATTCTCTGAAGACATTCACCCAATGCTTTTGACTGATCCATTTCTTTGCGCAACATATTATCACTTTTTTCTAGCATATCTTGAGTTTGTTCTAAAGCCGTTTGTTGTTTAGTGGCAATGCAAATAAGTTTGGTATAGCAGGATTCAATATCATCATCAGATTCATCATTGTCAGATTCATCATTGTCAGATTCATTATTATCAGATTCATTATCACAAGACTCGGATGAGGAGCATTCGGTTACCTCAGCACCGTTTGCCATGAGACAAGATGCAGAAGATGATGATTCTGGCTCGAAAGTCATCGTTTTGAGAGATTCCTTGAAGTCCTCAAACCAGGGATCATGACGAGTTCGATGACCTTCATAGACATCAGAGATTCGGTCCCAGATGAGCTTCGAATTGCCAAGATGCATAATTCGCCCGAATTGATCTCTGGATAGGCAGGAGCAGATGATATCCTTCGCTATGATGTCAAGTCGAGTGTACTTGCGAATATCATCAGCATTTGCCATCTTGCATAGATCAGTAAGACCAATCTCAGTGACGGTCCACAACTCGCTGTTCCTTGCCATGAGGCGCTTCCTCATCATGGCCTTCCACTTGGGATAGTCATGACCGTCAAAGATAGGGCATGTCACTTTCTTCATACCTGCGGTCGACATAACTAAAACTCCAGGCGGTTAAACCAAAATCACACAGAACAAGGGAGTACCTTGCTCTGGTACCAATTGAAAGTGCGTTATATCGACTAGAGGGGGGGTGAATAGGCGATTTTTATGAATTCTTCACCGAGGAATTTGCTGGTGAGGAAATTCCTTAGCGAAGAACTACTTGCAGCGGAATAAGTACTCAGAGGTAAACATAACAAGATACAAACATAGTCATCATGATGAAATGAAGACTGGCACAGAGTACAGAAAGCGTAAACACAGGATAACAAGATGAAGACAAACAGACTGAAGAAATTGAACTGAGGAATTTGTGGAAGTCTTCAGTCAAAGTCTTCAAGCACAGATATGAACAACATACAACACAGTAATGAGGAAATGAAAGAGTTGAGGAAATAGAACCAGTTAGTTGGTGAAGACAATGATTTGGTAAACCAGTTCCAACTGCTGTCTCAGTTGTACATCTGGTTGGAGCGGCTGAGTATTTAAACTCGAGGACACGCAGTCCCGGACACCCAGTCTCTGAGCCGCAACTCAGGACACCCAGTCCTCACCGTATTCTCCTTGAACTAAGACCATGCAGGCCTCGTCCAATCACTCGTGGTAAGTCTTCAGGTGACTTCCAAACCTTCACAGACTTGGTCACTTGGCGATCCACAATTCCTCTTGGATGCTCTAGACCTTGATGCCTAACCGTCTGGAAGAAGCACAGTCTTCAAAGGTAACAACCGTCGGATCCACGCAGGATCAATTTCTTCAGTGATGCTCAATCACTTTGGGTTTGTGCGGGGTTTGGTTTTGGGATTTTCCTCACTTGATGATTTTCGCTCAAAGTCCTCGGAGGATGGGTTGCTCTCAGATGACAAGTGTCAAGTTCTCTCAGAGCAGCCAACCAGCTAGTGGTTGTAGGGGGCACCTATTTATAGCCTAGGGAGCAGCCCGACATGATAAGACATAAATGCCCTTCAATGATATGACCGTTAGGTGGATAAGATATTTTGGACAGCCGGCGCGCAGCACAGCAACGGTCGGAAATTTGACTCTCAAATTAATCAGGGCTATCATGTTCCTCACTATGTAGGAAATTCGCACTGGCGAATTCCTAACTCCTCAGTCAGAGCAAAGTCCTCAGTGACCAGAAGAACTGCGTCTCTGTCACCGAAGAAATTGGCTGAACTGTATGAGATTTCCAATGGCTTCACTCGAAGGGATTGGTAGGTGTAGGATTTTGAGTTGAGCATCACATGGAAATTTTTCCTTAGTAGTTCCTCGACCCCCTTTAACAGTACGGTGTTTCCTATGACTCAAGAAAGAGAAAATGAAACTACGAAAACAAAAGTCTTCACGCTTCATGTTCCTCGAATGAATACCAAGTCTTCAAGGTCACACCAACTTCTTCACTTTCAAAGTCTTCAGAAAGTCTTCAGAATATCAAAGTCTTCAGTCGAAGAACTTCATTTTTAGGGGTCGACTTTCTCTGTAAATATCAAACTCCTCATAGACTTATAGACCTGTGTACACTCACAAACGCATCAGTCACTTAACCTATAAGTCTTCAATACACCAAAATCACTAAGGGGCACTAGATGCACTTACAAGAAAGGGGAGCGAAGGTGAGAGGGGAGAAGCACGCAAGGACCTCGCCAAGCAATCCCTCGCCGGCCACGGCATGGACCTAGTGCCGCACCATGAAGCGTTTCCTAACCCTCGAGATAAGTCACCCTCCGGACACACTAGTTACCGCGGCGCCATCCCCGCACCCAATGCAACCCCGTGTTAGCAACGTCGCTCTCCTTTCTCACCGAATGATGGATGCTTGAGCGCTAAGGGGGACCTCCTGAACATCGCGACTCAGGGTCTCTTACCGGACCTCGGGCCACTCACCTCCTGGCCTTGACCACGGCATCGCGACCTGGCATACTAGCGACGGCTGAAGCCGCCTTGGGACTGGGACCTGTCGGCGCAGAGCATCAAGCCCTCGTGAGGACTGAAAGGAGGAAACTAAGCTAAAACGGAATGAGCATCTCGCACTGCTTCATAATAAGGATCATATTGACAGACGGAGCTACAAACATCTTACAAGCCCCCGTGGGGTATATTCTTGGCCCCTCGCAGGAACAAAAGGCGTGAATCCTAAGGAGTCCTAACTACAGGGGGCATCCCGGCAGATGCCATCATCAACAGTGGGCCGCCCAGTCCGGCGCCAACCCCATCCAGATCAGAGGCGGTGACGGCCTGACGAGCCCGCCCTGCTCCGGGGACGGCGCAGGCTCGGGGGCTCGTAGCTGTCGTCGCTCGTCTCCGGCGTCACGAAGAGCTCGGCGGAGTCGCTGGATCCTCCAGCGCCTCCGTCGCCTGAGGAGCGGCCAAGGGAGAGATCGGTGGGCCTCTGTCTCGCCACAGCAGGGTCCCGACCGCCCCTCCCGGGGCAGCACTCCAGCCGACGACCCTCCGCAGCGAAGACCTTGAAGAACATCACCGAAGCACCGTCGTACTCCAGATGGATCGTGAGGGCGCCCCTCGTCCTGCAGACCCGGGAGACCTCGCCCCAGCCTCGAGTCATGAAGACCTCGCCCGGGGCAGCGACCGCGACCTCTGCCCCGGTCGCGAGGGTGCCGCAGCCGGCGTGCTGCAGCCAGAGCCCCAGGGGTTCCCCCTGCCGGACGGCGGAGGCGAAGAAAGAAGGGAGACGAATACAAGACTTAGGTGGTGTGGCGGTGTGAAGCATGAACTCTCGGCAGGAGCCCTCGGCGTGGACTCCAGGGGGGAAGACGCACACCTTCGTGACCCGCCGGCGTCGGCGGCGGCGCCGCTCGTGGCGTTCGGCGTCGACTCCCTCAGAGCCGCCAATGTGCGCGTACAAGGGAAGAGGGAAACCTGGTGGAGGCCGCTCACACCAGGGTCTTGACACTTCCTGGTGAGCGCCCTCGCCCTGACGCCAGAGGGCGAGCCGCTTCTTCGGAGGAAGCGGATCAGGATCCTCTTGGGGAGCCTTTCTCTTCTCTTCCGCGGAGAACCGGCGGATCGGAGCCATTGCAGCAAGACGGAGCAAGGCCCAGGAAGGAGGAGAAGCAGAAGGATAGACTGGAAGGGCGCACGCCGTTCCGTACTTATAGCCGGCGAAGGCCAACCGTCGGCCTCCACGATCACCGGTAATCATGACCCTCTTTGCATGCAGGGACTTGTCGAATCCGAGCGGTTACCAAGGCGTCGTGGGGAAGCGGTGCCGCCCACGTCCAATCAACCGCCACGCGGCGTCCAAGGCCGCAGGCTGTTAGGGCCGGCGAAGCTACGCACTTGCCCTTTCGCCTCTCTGCTCGGCCAAGTTCGGGCGCGCCATGGGCCCGGGGGCTACTGTCGGCATTCTGGGAACGGGGGTCCCCAGACTTGCCTGCCTGCGGCCTGCGGCGTGGCTCAAAGGAGGCCCAGCACAGCCCATCTTCATCAATGCAAGCTCGAGACCCTCGCGAGGGGCCAAGCCTCACGGGGCGGACGACAAGGAAGTTCCTCAGGCACGGCCTCGTCAGGCTGGCTCAGGAGGAGGCGGAGAGTTCAAGGCAGGGTACCTCGCGAGGTGCCCATGACGCAAGCCATGACGACCAAGTGCGCCAGTCGGGCGCCAGCCCGCGCAGTGTCCTCCTTTCCTCTTTGGTGCAAAGGGAGCAAGCGCAGGCGAGAGCATCAAGCAAAGGCGTCCATTTCGGTGCAACGAAACCAAGACCAGCCCAACGGCTGGAAGGAAATCATTGTGGAGCCCGAGCTGGCGTCATCACCAAAGCCTTTGACAGGCGAGGACCAACTTTAGTCAGGATAAGTGTACCCGCTGTTCCCCTTCAAAATGGCCAATTGTTGGCGCCCTTCCCACTCAATATTTGGGAAGAGGCCCAGGGCCTTTACCTATAAATAGTACTAGCCACCCACAAGGTAGGGGCATCGAGAGAACAAGGATAGGAAGACACACACACACAGAGAGAGAGAGAGAGAGGCGACTGAACTCCCCCTAGCAGTTCATCGCGCCAGCCAAGAACAGACCCTCGCGAGGCTGTTCTCCCTTTGTATTGTTCCTCATCAGCCCAAGAGGCAATCCACCACAGCACACACTGGAGTACGGTATTACACCACAATGGTGGCCTGAACCAGTATAAATCTTGTGTCTCTTGTGCTGTTCAGTTTGGTAGTTTAGGTCCTAGCGATTCGTCGAGGAGCGAGCCGGTAGAGGGTTGGATCTCCGCGCGCACCCCAGTGTTCGAACCTCGAGGGTCTGCCGGAACCCGAAATCCGACAGAGACGGACCCCGCGAGGGTATGTAAAGGGTCTGTAATGTCTTTTGTTGATATTATCCTTATTATGAAAATGTGCGAATGCGTGTCTTGTTTCGGCTCGGTCTCCCCTTTCCGACCCCGCACCAGCTTGGTGCTCTACGCCAACAGGTGCAGGTCCCCAGGCAGGCTGCAGCTGTCGCTGGTATGCTAGGTCGCGATGCCGTGGTCAAGGCCAGGAGGTGAGCGGCCCGAGGTCCAGTAAGAGCTCCTGAGGCGCGATGCTCACGAGGTCCCCTTTCGCACGCAAGCAGTCACCAAGTTGTAAGAAAGGGAGGCGGCATCGCCTCAACAAGGCCGCACGAGTAGAAATCATGTGCCGTGGTGCTTGATCCGGGCGTGAAACTTATCTTGATGGTTCAGAGCCGGTTCCTTGAGCTGCGCCGAACTCGCGCGTCGACGGTCGTGGCATAGCTAGGTCAGGCCCGTGCAAGACTCCCCCTTCCCCATGCTGTTCTAAGTGCCCTACGTCCTTAGGTCCCGACCCTCGAGCGAGATCAGCCGCCGCTGGTATGCCAGGTCGCGATGCCGTGGTCAAGGCCAGGGGGTGAGGGCTAGAGAGCCAGTAAGAGCTCCTGAGTCGCGATGCTCAGGAGCCCCCCTTTTAACGTGCAAGTGAATCGCATGAGGGAAGAGGGAGCCTGCGGCACCGCCTACTGTTGCCCTCGAGAAGTGCCTGCAAGTTAGGGCGAGGAGGGACGCAGGTGGCCACTGGTTGCTCCGCAAGAGGATGGAGGCACTGAGGGCCTGGTGAGGTGACGTGCACGGGGCGTGCCGTGAGTCAGAGCTCGACCGCTCAGATTTATTAGCGTTGTAGGGATGGACCCGAGCACAAGCGACGTGCCGCTAGGCGGGGTTCCCGTCACGGGGCAGACAAGAAATCGGTTAGTGATGCGGGAGGCCGCGAGATGTAAACCGGGCAGGTGATAACCATAGATAACTCATGCATAGGAAGCGAGCTAGTTAGACAAACGCAAGAACGATACATGCCACTGGGTTAGACTCGAGAGGCTTGGGGATGATGTAGCCCGAGGGCGCCCCTAACACAGTAAGCTTAAAGACGTAAATAGGATACACGTCGCAGGGACAGGCCCACGCGGCCTGGGAATGATGCAGCCCGAGGGGTGCTCCCAGCTAAACAAACTTGGAAAATGTCACCTGGTTCCATTGTCGAAGGGTGTCGGAGCAGCTGAAGGCATGTGCTGAAGAAGTCGCTCCGTAGGCGTCGTCCGGAGGCCGGTTCCCAGGAGATCCTGGAGGCTCTGGCTCCTCTTCCCTCAGGACCGCCTAGCCCCTGGCCTTGTGAGCTGCCAGGGTGCCCTGCATGAGCCTGTAGTAGGAGACAGCCGCGTTCGGCAAGCCGAATGGCATGCGAACATAGCTGTGAGGTGGGCACTCGCAGCATCCCACGCGCGAGGGCCAGAAGCGCTCCTGAGATGCGGCCCCGTTGAGCCCTGGGATGTCGATGCAGACGTGCAGCCCGCCATCCTCACCTGGATGTGGGGTTGTGCCAGGTGAACGGCACTCGCCACGCATGGCCCTTGCATCCTGCAGCGCCTGAGCGGTCTTGGTGATGAACTCCTGAGCATCGGGCGTTCCTCGACCGGGGTCTTCTTGAGGAAGTCGTGCTGTGAAGCGCGCCTCCACGTGGTACCCAAGCGCCTCCCTTGTGACGTTAGCAAGGTCTGACGCCCTCCAGAAGATAGCCCTCGAGCCCTGCCCGAGGAGGGCACTGGGCGCGCCTTCCTATGCGAGGGAGGGAGGCGCCCCAGGCGCGAGCGCCGGTCCTGATGTGGCACCACTAGAGGTGCCGCTCCCCTGAGGCCCTGTGCGGAGTAGCTGCTTCTTCTTCTTGGGCGTGGCCTCAGGAGGGCACTCGCCCTTACTGTCGGGATGTTCGATTGCTGTAGCCTGGAAGGCGCGCTCGAGGGAGCACACCGCGTCTTTTTCTTCGTAGGGGACTTTGATGATTCCGCCGCTTCCTGGCATCTTGAGGAGGTTGTCGAATGTGTCGACGGACAGGACATTAAGCTCTGCACCACCATCGATGAGGGTCTGATGACGGGCGAGCATAGCACCGGGAAAGCACCAGCAGTGGCCGCGCACTTGAGCTGGTACGCGGAGCTGAAGGTGATGGCGCACTTGGACCACCCGAGCAAACTGCTTGAAGATACGCTGCGATGCTGGGGCCTAAGCTCTGCCCAAGATGCAAGAGATTGCACGTGGTTCCTGGAAGCCCCCAGCCCCTTTGTCCTGTTGGTGGTCGTCGTTCCTTCTTGGCGGCAGCGACAGTGGAGGAAGACCGGAATTACCCTAGGGACGGTCCTTGCGAGGCTGATCCCTCCAGGCACCCTCACGAGGCTGGTCCTGCCAGCGGTCCTTGCGAGGCCGGTTGCGGCACTCCTAATGAGGGCCGCGGTCATCCCAGCGTCCTCCGCCTCATCCTCCTCCTTGGCTGTAGCCAAGGTCGTTGTGCTCGGGGCGTCGACCGGAGCGTCCATCTCGAATGGCCCTAAGCTCCTGACAGTCATTGGTGTTTTGGCTGTGCAGGTTGTGGAAGGCGCAGAACGATCGGTTGCTCTTGGAAGACCCGGGGTGGTCCCGGCCGCGCTTCATGTCTGGCTCTGCCACGAGCACGGATACTCCCTTGCGCTTCACGTCCTTGGCCTTGGCTTTCTTCTCCTCTGGGTCAGTGGCTGGGAGCTCAAGGAGGGAAAGGCATCCCTCCTCAGCCCTTGCGCATTTGGTTGCCATGTTGAACAGCTCCAAAGCTGTGCATAATTCCTTGTGTATGGCGAGCTCTTCCTTCATCTTTATGTCACGGATGCCGTCGGAGAAGGCTGAGATGATGGCCTCGTCCGTCACCTTGGGGATCTTGAGGTGAACGCTGTTGAAGCGCTGGAGGTACTTCTACAAGGTCTCTCTTGGCTGCTGCTTGATGCGGCGCAGGTAGCCCACGGCCGGTGGGCGGTCGCGAGTGCCCTGGAAGTTGGCAACGAAGTGGTCGCACATCTCATCCTAGGAGGAGATCGAGCCCGGAGGCAGGTTCAGGAGCCATGAGCGAGCACCATCCTTGAGAGCCATACGGAACCAGTTTGCCATGACCTTCATGTCGCCGTTGGCCGCCTCGATGCTTATCTCGTAGAGCTGCAGGAACTCTGCAGGGTTGGGGGTGCCGTCGCAGCAAGGAGGCAGGTCCGACTTGAATTTGCCCGGCCAGACGACGCTACGTAGCTCAGGAGTGAAGGCGCGGTAGCCGGCCGTGGCCACCGGGGCCCGTCGTGGAAGCAGAGCTTGGTCTTGGTGTCCTCGTGCCGCCACGACAAGCGGCACGCGGTCTTGCCGCGGCGGGTGGTCTTGACGTGGCGGAGCTAGGAGCGGTGGAGCATTTTCTTGCAGTCGGGGAACTTCTTGGCAGCTTCCTTCTTCACATGCTGGCGCCTGGCGCGGAGGGTCTCGTCACGGGGCTGCCTGTCTTGGTGCCAGGGCGCCATCTTGGTGCGGTGGTCGTGGAGGCGCTCTGTGAGCCATGTCTCCCGCAGCAGGGGGTGTACGAGGTAGCGATAGAGATGGCGCAGGGGAGCCCCCTGCGGCGCTGACGAGATCGGTGATGCGGTCGAGCCAGTCCTTGTAGAGGTCGTCGACCGAGCGGTAGCGCAGGAGCTCGTGTGCCATGAGTAGCACGGCCTGCACGTCCGTGGGCACGTGATGGGCGTGGGACGACGAGATGGCCGGAGTCAAAGACGGAGTGGCGGTGCGGCCGTCCCTCCGCACGGAATGGTGCAGTGACAAGGCCCTAGTGCTCGTTTCCTGCCGGGACGGTGGCGGCGTTTGCAGCGGGTGACGGAGAACGACAGGGAGGCCCACCGACAGTAGCCGTCTAAGTGACGTGAGCGGCGTGGGCAGCCCGGCGCTCAGCGCGGGCTCGATGAGCGTCGGATATGGATGCGGTGAAGCGATGGGGCGCGGATCGATGGGACGAACGCTTCAGCGCACCCCTACCTGGCGCGTGAAATGTCGGATTTCGGGTTCCAGCAAAACCCTTGAGGTTCAAACACTGGGGTGCGCACGAAGATCTCTCCTCCCTCTAGCTTCCGCCCTCACCGCGATCTGAAGGCCTAATGTGTCGAACTCGCAGAATAAAGAGACACGAGATTTATGCTGGTTCGGGCCACCAATGTGGTGTAATACCCTACTCCAGCGTGGTGGTGGTGGATTGCCTCTTGGGCTGAGGATGAACAGTTACAAGGGAAGAACAGCCTCCCGAGGAGAGGTGTTCTTGTGATCGAGGAGCTGGTGATGGTGGTGGAATGGATCCAGTCCTAGATGGGCTGCCTCTGGATGAGCTCTAGATGAGATGTGGATCAGTTGCCTTCTACGGTGGTGGCTAGCCCTATTTATAGAGGCCCTGGTCCTCTTCCCAAATATTGAGCGGGAAGGGATGCCACAACGGCCAAATTTGAAGAGGGACAACTAGTACAAGTTATCCTGACTAAAGGTGGTCTTCGCCTGCCAAAGGCTATGGCGGTGACGCCGTCTTGGGCTCCACGGTGACCTCCGTCTTGCTGGTCTTGATCTCGTTGCACTGATATGGAAACCTATGCCTGATGCCTCGGGACTCCTCGCCTGCGCTTGCCCCTTTAGCACCAAAGAGGAAATGAGGACACTGCACACGCTGGTGCCCGCCTGGCCTTGGTCATCATGGCTTGCGTCACAAGGACCTCACCAGGTACCCCTTTCCTTGATCTCTCCACCCGTCGCAAGCCAGCCTGGTGAGGCCGCCTCTGAGGAGGTCGTGCGTCATCCGCCTCGCGAGGCTTGGCCCCTCACGAGGGTCTTGAATGTTTGCTGGTGAAGATGGGCCATACAGGGCCGCTGGAGGAGCCACGCCGTGGGCCACAGGCAGGCAATTCTGGGGACCCCCATTCCTAGAACGCCGACATTCCCAACTGATAATACTGCCAGGAGCCAACTAATTCAACCAAGCTCTGTCTGATCCTTCAAGCATCAAGGGAGGTGCTTCATGGCTACATCATCATTGCCACCGCCAATCTGCAGCGCCACTCGGTAGTCTAATAGCCAAGTGTCAAGTTTTGACTCACCGGTGAACTTACTTACTCCCGTTGCCAACCTGAAGTTGGGAGGGATCTCTGCAGCTCTGATGGCTCTGCTAAAACACTCGGGTCCGGAAACATGTACTCTACTTCCACTCGGACGGTTCTGCGCTTCTCTGTGTGCTCGATTCCTGTCGACCAAACCCTGCACGAGGAGCGATCTTGCATTAAACCCAGGCTCTCTTGGGTCGACTGGAACCCTCCGCTCGTCACCATACGGGCGTCTATCATCATACCACTGGGCGCGTACAATCCGTCATCACGGGTGTAACACTGATCATACTGTCCATGGCCCCGATCCAGGTATTGATCCTGGCGGTGCCCCCGGTTGTCACGCGGGCAAGGCGATCTTGTGCTGTGCGCCGACTGAACTGTGTTGGCAACTACAGATCTTCTGTGGATCCTGTTGCGCGACTGAGAAACAACTGAGTTTTGTTCCCCTGCTACTCGGAGCAGCACTCGGATCTGATGCAAGCCCCTTCCAGCTTCTGACTATGACGGCTGAATCGACTCTGCTATACGGGCTGCAGCTGTAAGATTTTGGATCGGAGTGCGATATACCTCAGTCGGAAATAGTTGTAGTCGTCATCGACTGGAGTCGGGGATTTGCTGGCGAGCACGTTCGTCGAGTGAACGCTGAAGATTCTCCAGACGTGTGCGCTCAGCCAATGTGGCTAGGCGCGCAGCCTCCAAGGCCCGAGCCTCAGATGTCTCCCCCTCGATGGGGGTATGGAGCGCCTCCATGTTGCACCAGTGCAGCTCTTCCATCTGCTCCGAAGTGAGGGCTCGGGGTTCATATTCATCATGAACATACGATGGACCATCGCCATTGCCGCCGCCGCCACTGCGACGAAATCCAGGCAGGCTGCGTCGAGTGTTCGCCATGAGAACTTCTGCTGCGGGGTCGCAGCTCCCGCACTCGGAAAGAGTGTCCGTGGAACTAGTCAACAGATCGAATCGTCCGTAGAAAGAATCATCGTGCTCGACCGCCGCAACCTGAGGGGTGGCTGATTGATGGGCCACCGCATGCTTCACCCACCGATGGAGCCGTGACCGACCGGATTGCTTGCGGCGGCGACCAGCGGGGAGAGTGGACGATGCAGGAGCCGGCCGATACTGAGTCGACGGCTGCCGCAGGCACTCGCATAAAAGTGCGCCGCCCCGCCGATGGGAAGGGCCTCGATGTCAAGGGGGGCCTCCTGAAGCCAGGCAGAGTCGTTAGCGACAAAAACGAGTGCACCGAGACGGATTTCGCGGCCCATAGCCAAATCACCGCCAGAAACCATGTTGATGGAGACCGGAGAAATTGCAACCTCACCAAAAGTCGCTAAGACGCCTGCCCCACGGTGGGCGCCAACTGTCGTGGTACTAAGTCTTACAAGGCAAGGCCCTAGCTATGGTGAGGTTGTGCACACAAGGTTTATGAGTTCAGGCCCTTCTCGGAGGAAGTAACAACCCGACGTATTGGTGCCCGGAGGCTTGGTCGATTGGAATGTGCGTGAGAGTTACAAGGGGTGCGAACCCTTGTCTCAGAGGAGGGGGTGGCTTATATAGAGTGCACAGGACCCCAACCATCCCCCGTTACATAGGGTTAAATATACATTAAGACATGGGTTACTAGTAACGCTAGTTGTTATGAACAACAAATGATCATTAGGACTACAGAGTGAATGCCTGACTGTTGCCATCCTGGGTGACCTTAGGTCTTCTGTACTTCGAGTGGTTTCTGGTCTAGTCGAGTGGCTTCATCCTGGCCGAATGGAATTGGGTTATCCGAGTGGAATAGTTAGTCGAGTGAGTTGTACTTTGAGGTGATTCCAGTCAGTAGGTGTTACTCAGCTTTAAGTGTGTCTTTGACTCTAGGGCAGTGTCCTTGGGAAGGGCGCATAGGTCAGGCCTATTACCCTACCGTAGGTACATGTCATCATAACCGGCATGTCAAGCAGTTCTTCCGCCAGGTGGGTGCCGCCCATGTATAACAGGGAGCTCCTCCGGGATGGGCGGCACCCAAGGCCGACCTCACCTTCGACTTGAGAGACCACCCCGTGACCACCACGGGCGCAGGCGCACTCCCGATGCTCTGCACCCCCTCCATCCGCAACATGGCGGTCACCAAGACCCTCATCAACGGTGGAGCTAGCCTCAATGTGCTCTCTGTGGAAGCTTTTGGCTTGTTGCACGTGCCACATGGCCGGCTCCAGCACACCAAGTCTTTCTCTGGGGCCGTGGATGCTCCACCTGTCCCTTGGGGTAGATCCGCCTCCCCATCACCTTCGGCACTCGTGACAACTACTGCACCGAGCTCATCGACTTTGATATCACCCGCATTGGCCTCTCGTACAACGCCATCCTCGGGTACCCGGCCCTAGCCAAGTTCATGGCAGCGACTCATCCAGCCTACAACCTCATGAAGATGCCAGGGAGCAACGGTGTCCTCACTCTGGCCGGTGACACCAATGAGGCCTTGTTGGCCGTCGCACAACCAAAGGAGGAAGGAGCCCCAGAGGCTCCGGCGGCCGCGCCAGCAAAGAATAAGCAACTTTTTTCCCAAGATCACGCCGAGACGAAGCAGGTTTCGGTCGACAAGGATGGGGCATCGGGCTCCATGTTCACCATAGGCGCTAGCCTCCCTTCGGATCAGGAAGAGGCATTGGTTAGCTTCCTACTCAATAGTAAGGACGTTTTGCACGAGAGCCCAAGGATCTGGTCGGGATACCGAGGGGGATAATCAAGCACCACCTGAGGGTGTGCCCCAATGTGCGCGCGATGAAGCAGAAGGCACGACAGCAGTCCATAGAGAAGCAGTCTTTCATCATCCAGGAGACCCGCAAACTGCAAGAAGCTAGTATCATTCAGGAGGTGCGATACCTAGAATGGCTGGCGAACCCGGTCGTTATCCCCAAGAAAGGCGGGAAGGAACGCATGTGTGTCGACTTCACCAACCTTAACAAGGCTTGCCCTCAAGACCTGTTCCCGCTTCCGAGCATTGACCAGATCATCGACTCCACGCATTGACCAGATCATCGACTCCGCGCAATGACCAGATCATCATCTCCAACCCGGGGGAATGCGCCCTCCCGTTCTTCAAGATGATGAAAAAGAAGGGCCTATTCGAGTGGACTCTGGAGGCTGATGCAGCATTCCAAGACCTCAAGAGATACCTCACCAGCCCACCGGTGATGGTGGCGCTGCATCCTCTTGAGCCCCTGGTGGTTTACCTGGCCGCCACGCCTCACTCTGCCAGCGCAGCGCTGGTGGCTATCCGGGAGGAGCGCCAAGCCAAGGTCCTGCCATGCGACACCGCACACCTGGTCAAGATAGCGCAGCTTCAAGACGACACTCCAGAGGCCTCGACGGTGCCAGCAGACGACCAGGCTCCTCAGTACGACGCTCCTGAGGCTCTAGCTACCCCAACAAACGCACAAGCTCCTGAGATCCTCCAGCCTCAGGAGGTACAAGACCCCGCCAATGCTTCTGCCCTCGTCGAGCACCCGGTGTACTTCGTTAGCACGGTATTGCGTGACGCGCATGCATGCTTCCCCATGCCGCAAAAGCTCTTGCTTGTGCTCCTTGTCGCCTCCCACAAGCTGCGCCACTACTTCCAAGGCCACCCCACAAGGGTCGTTTCGGCTTACCCGCTGGAGAGGGTGCTCCGGAGCCCCAACGCTGCAGGAAGGGTCACCGAATGGAACATCGAGTTGCAGGCATTCCAGTTGGAGTTCAGCACCACCAGGGTCATTAAGGGTGTTGCGCTCGCCGACTTCATGGCGGAGTGGACCAACGTTCCCAGCACCAAAGCAGGAGAGGACCGGCCCCTCTCACCAGTAAGCGGGGCACCAAACGGCTGGGTCATGTACTTCGATAGCGCCTTCGCACGTCAGGGCGCGGGGGCTGGAGCCGTGCTTATCTCACCCACCCAGGGCAGGCTCTACTACGCCGTATAGCTTTACTTCCAGTAGGGCGAGAAGGTCTCCAACGACATCATGGAGTACGAAGGCTTGATCGCCAGTCTCAATGCTGCGGCAACCTTGGGAATGAAGTGCCTCACCATCAAGGGCGACTCCCAGCTCCTCGTCAACTTCTCCAACAAAGTGTACAAGCCGAAGGACGAACACATGGAGGCATACCTTGTGGAGGTACGCAAAATTGAGAAACAATTCTCGGGTCTTGAACTACAGCATGTGCCGCGCGACACGAACAAGGAAGCGGATGACATCGCCAAGTGGGCATCCCGGCGCCTGCCTTAGGAGCCTAGCGTCTTCGAGGAGCGACTCTTCAAGCCTTCAGCAGCCCCTCCTGCTGTGGAACCCACATTGCCCCAGGAGGAGCTCCCCCAGCGCCCCTCTTGGGAGCCCCCACTTGCGGCCCAACCTCGGGGCACGTATACTCCTCACGCTTGAGCCTCAGGAGGTGTGCTAGACTGAAGAGTTCAAGGCATACCTGCTTCAGGGGATCCTACCTGGAGAAGGAGGAAGACCCTGAGCGCGTGGCTCGATAGGCCACTGCCTACTGCATTCAGGATAGTGAGCTCTACCGAAAATGGCCAAACGATGTTTCTCTGTGATACAGCTCCAGGGAGCAGGGATGTGAGCTATTAGCCGACATACATGGCGGAGATTGCTGGCACCACTCGTCATCACGCACCCTAGTGGGCAAGGCGTTCCGCAAAGGATTCTACTGGCCCAAGGCGCTCAATGACGCCATTCAGCTGGTGAGATCTTGTGAAACCTGCCAGTTCAATGCCAAGCATATCCATCAGCCTGCTTAGGGTCTCTAGAACATCCCACTCTCATGGTCGTTTGCAGTTTGGGGGCTGGTCATCTTGGGTCCGTTCCCTTGAGCGCCTGGGGGCTACCGCTACCTCTACATCGCCATCGACAAGTTCACCAAGTGGGCGGAGGTGGAGGCTGTCCACACCATCCCAACTGGCTCGGCTATCAAGTTCATCAAAGGGCCTCGTGAGTCGGTTCGGGGTCCGTAATCGCATCATCACCAACAACGGCTTGCAGTTCACTGGCAATCTCTTCAAAACATATCGTGCTAACCTTGGAATGCAGATATGCTACGCCTTAGTGGCACACCCCAGGAGCAACGACGAAGCCAAGTGCGCCAACCTGAGGGGCCTCAAGGCAAGAACTTTCAAGAAGAAGCTCAAGGCCTGCGGCAGGGGCTGGCTAGACGAGCTCTAGTATGTGCTGTGGTCCATCCGCACCACCGCCATCAAGCCAACCGACAAGACTCCATTCTTCCTCGTCTACGGAGCCGAAGCGGTTCTCCCACACGAGGTCAAGCATCACTTCACGCGGGTCTTGCGTTTGATGAGGCATGCTAGGATGCCTCGTGGGGGATGGATATCGTGCTGGGGGAGGAATGCCGCCGCCAAGCCTCGCTCCGGGCAACGAGGTACCAGCAGGCGCTGCGGCGGTACCACTGCCGCATTGTCCAGTCTGGGACGCTCGAGGTGGGCGATTTCGTCCTGAGGCGGGTGCTCTCCAGGGAAGGGCTGCATAAGCTCTCACCCATGTGGGAGGGCCCTTTTAGGGTCGCCCATGTCTCCAGGACTGACGCCACGTGCCTGGAGACGTAGGACGGGATCCCCATCCAGAACGCCTGGAACATCCAGCACCTTCGGAAGTTCTACCCATGAAGCAAGGCCCAGTGAATGTGAAGGTCTCCTCTCGTGACACTCTCACGTAATAATGAGTGGGGCTATATATGCCCCAGATTCTCCGGAGTGCCGCCCTCGGGCCTTGGGGGCTCCCTCCCACGTCCTAGTGGCAGCACTCAGCTCCGCGCTGGTGAGAAGACTAGTATAGGTGCCGGACGCGACTGTTCTTTTGCTTGCTTTCTGTAGTTGGTTTGAAAAATGTAGGATCGAAAGTATGTATAGAGGGGGGGGAGTGATTAGACAACTTGACCAAATAAAAGCTTAGCCTTTTTCCAATTTTAAGTTTTGGCAGATTTTAGCTACTTAGCACAAGTCAAGCAATGAACCTACACATGTAAGTCTAAGAGTATAGCAGCGGAACATAAAACATTGCACATGAAGAAGGGAGGAGTTTGGAGAGAGCAAACGCAATGTAGACACGGAGATTTTTGGCGTGGTTCCGATAGGTGGTGCTATTGTACATCCACGTTGATGGAGACTTCAAACCACGAAGGGTAACGGTTGCGCGAGTCCACGGAGGGCTCCACCCACGAAGGGTCCACAAAGAAGCAACCTTGTCTATCCCACCATGGCCATCACCCACGAAGGACCTGCCTCACTAGGGTAGATCTTCACGAAGTAGGCGATCTCCTTTCCCGTACAAACTCCTTGGTTCAACTCCACAATCTTGACGGAGGCTCCCAAGTGACACCTAACCAATCTGGGAGACACCACTCTCCAAAAGGTAATAGATGGTGTGTTGATGATGAACTCCTTGCTCTTGTGCTTAAAATGATAGTCTCCCCAACACTCAACTCTCCCTCACAGATTCGGATTTGGTGGAAAGATGATTTGAGTGGAAAGCAACTTGGGGAAGGCTAGAGATCAAGATTTATGTGATTGGAATGGTATATCTTGGTCTCAACACATGAGTAGGTGGTTCTCTCTCAGAAAATGTATGCCGGAAGTGTAGGCACGTTCTGATGGCTCTCTCCAATAATGAAGAGTGGGTGGGGGGTATATATAGCATCCACACAAAATCTAACCGTTACACACAATTCACCAAACTCGGTGGGACCGAATCAGAAAACTCGGTTAGACCAATTTAGTTCATAATGTGACCGTTATGCATTTCGGTGGGACCGACATGTCAACTCAGTGGGACCGATTTCATTAGGGTTAGGGCATAGCGTAATCTCGGTGAGACCGATTACACAAACTCGGTAAGAGCGATTTTGGTAATAAGCTAACCAGAGAGTTGGTCAGGGAAACTCGGTGGGACTGATTCGCTCATCTCGGTGAGACCGAAATGTTAGGAAGGGGAAATAGAGAGTTTGCATTGCAATCTCGGTGGGACTGATCGCTCATCTCGGTTGGACCGAAACATTACGAAGGGAAATAGAGAGTTTGCAATCCCATCTCGGTGAGACCAAGATCCCTATCGGTGAGACCTAAGTGACTAGGGTTTCTGGCAGTGGCTATGTCAAGTGAATTCGGTGGCGCTAGATAAAATGTTTTGGTGGGGCCGAGTTTGACTTTTGGTTTGGGACATATGTGGATATGAGTAAGTGGTTGAGGGCTTTTGGAGCATATCACTAAGCATTTTGAGCAAGAAAGCCATTAAGCAACACCTCATCCCCTTTTAATAGTATTGGCTTTTCCTATGGACTCAATGTGATCTTGGATCACTCAAATAAAATGTAGATCTTGAGCTTGAGCCAATATGTGTCCTTAGCATTTTGAGGGGTCCACATTCCTAATCCATGCCATGCCAATCATTGAACTTTCCTCAAATATTCATCTTGAGATAGCATTAGTTCAATGAGTTATATGTTGTTAGTAATTACCAAAACCAACCAGGGATAGTTGCACTTTCAATCTCCCCCTTTTTGGTAATTGATGACAACATATAGATCAAAGCTTTGACAAGTGATAATAAGATATAAATACATCGTCGCTTTGAGAAGTATGTGATAAGTAAGAGCTCCCCCTAAATTTGTGCATTATTTAAAATTTGCTTTTGAATGCAAATGCACAGTCTATTAGGATCATGGGTTATTCTTCCATGTCACATACATCTTGGTGGAGCGCTCAAAATGATATAAATTAAAAACATGCACTCATCACCAAGCAAAGTGAATGATCATATATGAGATATAATATATAGTATCATCCAAGCAAGCGTTAAATTAGCATATGATCGAACACATGATCATACAAGTATCTCATACAAGGACATAAGGTATCAAACAAGCACACACATAAAAGTTCAACCAAAAGCAAGAGGGACAAAGAAGCAAAACAATCTCTCTTGAAGCCTATGATCTATACATTTCTCCCCCTTTGGCAAGAAGTTACCACAAAGTTCAAAAATGCATAGTGCTATGCGTCTCTCAGGCTTGGTCTTCGGGAGGTGGTGTAGAGAGAACTCCGAGGATAAAGGCATCAGTTGATGTAGCTAGAGCTGGTGGAGTGGCTGCTGGACGTGGCACTGAAGTTGTTGCTGCTGGTGCAGATGATGTAGCTCTTGTATCTGGCACTGGCACTGCAGCTGACCTCTGACCTCGTGGCACTCACTGAAAAGCATCTGTTGTTGCCTTCCCTCTCTTCTCTTTTGCTTCCTCCTGGAGCTGCTTAATTGTAGTCTGTATCTCAGTGACTTTCAGATCAAGATCATAAAACTTGGTTTCTATGTTGCTCTCCAAGCTCTCCTGATTTTGAGTCAGGGTGGCCAACCCCTTCTCAATCCTCAAAGTGGCCTGAATCAGATAAGCTAGTTGATCTTGTTTGCTCTTCAAGAACACTTGAGATGCCTCTTCTGCACTTGGAATCTTTGTAGCTTTTTATGCCTTAGCCTTAGCTCTCTTCTCCTGTGCTTGCTCTGAGGTGGGATCATCCTCATTCATCGCAACTGTGTTATCTTCAAACTCTGGGTGCAAGGGTAAATGCCCCTTGTCCAACAAGTAAGTGTATGTGCCCATCTGGGAGTTGATGAGCATCTGAATGTGTGGAGCATACCCACAAGATCTTTTCTGGTCAGCAACTGTCCTTCTGATTGTCTCTACAATCAGACTCATGACCTTAAACTTCCGAGGCACATCAAATATTTTCAGCAAGTTTAGTGAGTGACCTCTGATCATCGTGATCTCCAGATTGGGTAGCAAAGTATGCCTCAAGATGGTGTTGATAGTAGGTAGATCAGACAACAAGTAATGTACAGATCCAAACTTATGTGTGTCCAATGCTTTGTTAGGGATCTCTTTGTACATGTTTTCCATAGAGTCGTGGTCATCCTTCTTCTTGGCATAGATATCCAAATCATCCTCATGCTCTTTTCGGGCTTTGATCAACTTGGCCCACTCATCAACAGTTGATTGGTACCTTGTACCTTCAGACATCCATACTATTCTACCATCTGTATAGAAATGAGCTGTAGAATAGAATTGCATGATTAGCTCATCATTCCATTTGGTAAGCTTCTGTCCAACAAACTTGTCAACTCCACAAGCTTTGAAGCTTTCATGTACTCCTGGAAAGTAATCTTCATTCTCATCAATGAACTTTCAATCAACCCACTTCATATCACAGACAATAGGCTTCTTGTCAAGCAGAATGGTCTCATAGAAGTCTTGTTGTTCTTTTGTGTGGAACCTATAGTCCACAACAGTTCTCCTTCTCACAACATATGGATCAGACTGTCTCCAAAGTCTCAAACCTGCATCCTTTCTGATGTTCATGTCCTCTGCCACTGGATGAGTGTCATTGTGGTCTAGAATCTTTGGTTTCAGCTTTCTCAGCACTTGGGCTTCAGTATCTTCTTCTTCAACTTCAGGCACTAGGGCCTTGTTCTTCTCCTCGGCTGAGATGTTTCTAGTGCTTCTCTTGGGCTTAGGTGGATTATGAGCTTGAGCAGCAGCTTTGGGAGCAGATTTGGGCTTTGATGTAGCAGCCCCTAACTTGATTACATCTCCCATAAGCTTCTGAGTCTTGGGTGCCGGTGCAACATCCTCCTCTTCTTCATCTTCATCCTCATTAGGATCTCTCATCATGGAGGACTTGCCAATAACTCTAGCAATGGTATTTCTGACCCTCTCCTTCCTCTTCTTGCCCTCTCCAGCTTCTTTGTGTTCAAGAGTGAACTCCATTGTTTCTTGAGTGGAGGCCCTGGCCTTAGATATCAGAACCCTTTTGGCAGGAATCTTCTTGTTCAACCCTGGCTTGGTTGCAGCAGCTGTGGCATACTCCTTCTTCAGGACTTTCTTTTTGGAGCTCACTTCCTCCTCTGTAGCCACATAGTCCTCATCTTCAGAATCTGAGGTTCTCTTCTTCCTTGATCTGGTGGCTGCCTTTGGCAAGTTACTTGGTGTGCTCCTGCTGCCCTCATCATAGCTTCTTGAGGGACTAGTGCCCTCACTCATGTGCACTTGATCTTCAGACTTATTTTGGCTATCACTCTAGTCAGACATCTTGGCAAGCAAACTGATAGCAAACCCTGTGAATAGATATAGATGAGGTAGAGTAGATGAGCATCACAAAGTGCAATTTTTTTTCAAAACAGATGAGTCAAAACTCAGTTTTAGTTCTCCATGGAAAGCATTTTGTAGCTATTGATTTGTTAAACTCGGTGATACTGAAGCAACTTTTGGAACCTAAACTTGTGAACTCGGTCAGATCGAGTCACAGTTCGGTGGCACCGAGATTGCTAGGGTTTCACCGAGAGTTGAACTCGGTCACACCGATTTGCAGTTTTCGGTCAGACCAAAAAGCGCATGTGCAATGGCCTAAGCCAAATCGGTGAAACCTAACCCTAAATTTTCGAATCAAACCTAACCTAAAGGAACTTTTCTCTGGATAGTTTGTTTTCACACATGGTAAAGATCATGGCAAAGCAATGTGCTAAGAATCGAAGTAAGGAAATAGCACAAAGCATCGAACTCATACCCTAGTTTGGCGGGAGTTTGCTATGGCGGCAACAGCGGAGCAGATTGTCGTTGACGGTGATGAAAAGCAGCGGCAGGAGGTCGCTGGCGGCAATGAGACGATCCGGAGACCCGAGGCAACAGAGCAGGATATGCATGGGCTGAGAGGTTTCGAAGAAATTTCCAAAATCTCACCCGTGGATATATATATATATATATCCCGACCCTGTTGGTGTGACCGAGTGGAATAACTCGGTGGCACCGAGATGCAGAATCGCAAGTGGTTACTGCAACTCGGTGTGACCGAAAAGTTCAAATCGGTTGCACCGAGATTGAAAACCTAGATCAACTTAGTGAACTCGGTGTGACCGAAGTGGATGACTCGGTCAGGCCGAAATACACAAAGAGGTTTTGGAAGTTTAAGTCTATGACAAATCGGGGACTCCGAGTGCTCCTCACACAGAGTGGTTCGAATCTGACTTGATCAAACTTTGTGATGTAGCATGAATAGAGTTTGAGATGAGAAAAGCATAGATAGCTAGAGGAAGTTCTTAGGCATTCTTTTCCATCCATTTGGCAAAATAGAAAGAGACAAACAATCAAAGCAACAAATGGCTGTCCTCGAATGAGTAAAATATGCAATCAACATGCTCACACAATAAAATGGGAAATGAAATATGTGACAAAGCATGCACAAACACTAGCATCTATCAAGCAATTGGCGATGACTAGGTCATCTATATATGAGTATATTGACTTAGGAGTCAAATGAGAACATTTGATCATAGGTCATACTCATCATTTAAGCACAAGTGGGGTTACCACTTTTACATAAAGCATTGTTGTGTTCACAACATTGGAGTTGCTTTAGCTCCATTGATTTGAGTAAAGCTCCCCCTAGATGTGATATCCCCCCTAAGAGGGATGAACTAACCTTGGGTTTTGTCGATGATGACTTCATGTAGGTGTTGAGGATGTGGACGCTCAATGTTGATGTAGATCATTCGGAGCAATCCATTGGAGTGAGTTGCACTTTCAATACCTACACGGGTTAGTCCCACAAGCAACAAACAAGGATATCCATAGACATAGAGTGAAGTTCACACATGATGATGTCCATGAAAGCATTAGGTTACCTTGTCCCTTGTCTTACCAACAAGAGGTTTTGGGACTCCTTGAACTAGTGCAAGATGTGGAAGTTGTTTTCACTTGTCCTTGCCAAAATGATATGAGTGAAGTATGTTGGCGGAGTCACCCTCAAGAACTCTCCAGTTCTTCTTCTTTGGAATCCACATCATCTTGATGGGAATCCTTGGAGTTGTAGTCATACTTGACGAAGTAGAACTTGATGTAGTCTTGGGAACTCACTTGACCAAGGCCTTAGGAGCTTTTTCAAATGCATCAATCACCTCTTTTTTTTGACTATGTACTGCAAGGCAAGAACCTCACAGTGATTTATTAAACTTTAACAAGAGTTTACATAATTACATGGAGACAGAGAGTAGAGAAATAAAATACTTACAAGAAGCCTATGATAGAGAGGCTATCCAAAGAACTAAGCTATCCTTATATTTACATTTGATTCTATGAGCTAAAAGGGAGATATCATCTATGAAATTCCTCCTCCAAGAAATGAAGGAAGGTCTCTCATTCCTAAAGATTTTCCCATTCCTTTGTGTCCATATATTCCAAGTAGCAGTAAAAACCACCTCAGTGAAGAAAGGATGACCAAAATCCCTCCTAGCCGAAAGAGCCATCTCATATGTACTCTGGTTTGGTTGAGTGATCCAGGAAATGCCAAGGTAATTCCAAACCCTTTGGCTGAAGTTGCAAGCAAAGAAAAGGTGTGCACGATCCTCATGTGAGGCACAGAGGCAAAGGACACATGTATCATCTTGGATGATCCAGTTTCTGCGTTGCATCATATCCCTAGTATTCAAATGGTCCATTAGGAGAAGCCATCCAAACACTTTAAACTTGAGCGTGCAAGCAGACTTCCAAATCCATTTGAAGATAGGATCAACTACCAAATGGGAGAAGCAAGCCTCATAATACAACTTTGATTTAAACTGCCCAGTTTTAGATGGCCACTTCCAAATATCCTTGCAGTCCACATTCAGACTGACCAAAGACAGTAAAACTTGAAGATGGGAAAGTTCAGAATAAGCCTCTTGAGACAGTGGCAGATGGAAATGTTCCGAGATCTCGAGAAGCTCCATAAATTCTCTGACTGTGACTGTGTCATTAATGACAAAAGAATGAAGCCGAGGAAACTTCTCACTCAAAAGAACCGCATTATTACCCAACTGCCACCGATCAAGCCAAAAAACCACCGAGTTGCCAGTGTGCACTTGTGGAACAGCTAACTTCCAGAAGTTGTTGTATAAGCTCATGACATCCCTCCACCAAAAGGATCCACATCCCTGCGTGACCTGTGGTGGCGAAGCAGCATAGTATGTGTCCCAAATTAAAGTGACCCAAGGCACGTCCATTCTATAAAGAACTTGAAAAGATGCTTCATTAACAAGGCTTCATTTTGGAGTCCTAAATTAAGCACACCCAAACCACCACATTTCTTTAGTCGGCAGACCCGATCCCATGCAGCTAGGGATTGTCGAGGATTATCTGTATTGCCTCTCCACAGGCATTGACGCATGATTCTCTCAATCTGTTGCAAAATGCCCTTGGGGAGAGATAGAGTGCATAGGAAATAAATTGGCATTGAGCAAAGCACCGACTGAAGAAGTTGCAATCGACTTCCTTGATTTAGAAGACACGAGGAAGCGGATAACCGGCGCTCAATACGGTCAACAAGAGGTAAAAGATCATAAATTGTGGGTCTGGACGTACCCATAGGTAGCCCGAGATATGTGAAAGGCATAGATCCCACATCACAACCTAGGAGGTTGGCAATCCTAGCTCCCTCTTCATCACACATATTGAATGGAATAAGGGATGACTTACTGAAGTTGACATGTAAACCAGTGGATGCTGCAAAGGTGGTAAGCATGTCCTTGAAGGCAATCAGCTGATCATCAACCGCAGGCAAAACAATTAGCGTGTCATCCGCATATTGCACGATCGGATAGTCATTGGAATTTGTTGGAATTGGCAAAGTGAGGATGTTTCTTGAGCACATCTCATTGACTACCGACTGAAGCAAATCAATCGTAATGACAAATAATAAAGGAGAGAGAGGATCTCCTTGACGTACACCAGCTCTGTAGACAAAATGATTACCTGGGACTCCATTTAAGAGAACGGAAGAAGAACCCGTGGACAAAATGCTATTACTCCAGCCTGTCCAACGAGCATCAAAACCCTTGCACTGAAGGATTCCGAGGATGGCTTCATGCTCAATTGTATCGAAGGCCTTCGTGAAATCAAGCTTAAGGAGGATGATGGGACGTTTTGAAGCTTTGCATTGATGAATATATTCAAAACACTAGGCTAGACAATCCTGGATAGAGCGGCAACATAGAAACCCATACTGATTGCGATGTATACATCTCAAGATCACTCTTTGAAGTCGATTGGCTAGCAGCTTAGTCAAAAACTTCAAACACGTGTTTGTCAGGGATATGGGCCTGAAATCACCAACCACTTAAGGGCTTAGCTTCTTGGGGACAAGGGTGATTAAGGAAGTATTGAGACATTCCAAATTACACCTCCCCTCATAAAACTCATTGACAAGTTGCATGAAGTCCTCCTTGAGAATAGTCCGGCAACTCTTTAAAAAAAGACCTGTAAAGCCATCGGGGCCTGGAGCACGGTCACATGGCATATTCTTAATTACAGCATCAGCCTCAGAATCTGTGAACGGCAAAGATACATCTTCCAGACCATCAACTCTCTGAATTAAGTTGGGCAGATCAAATCCCATTGGAATTCCTTTTGCATGTCCCATGCGCTGATTGAAATCCGACCAAAACATGCCCGCCAACATTTGATGGTCAGAAACCACCTCACCCGCCGAGTTCTTGTAGAAGAAATCGTATTCCGTCGAAACCTCTCAGTGGCCATAGCGTGAAAAAACTTAGAATTTTCCTCACCCACCTTAATGCTTCTTGAAGCTTGTCCTTGCCTTTTTGCTTGTGGTCTTGTGGTGGAAGATCATCTTGAGCTTGTGTGCCTTGGAAAGAGGTCATACTTCTCTTGTTGAGTAACAAACTTTGTCTTGGGGTATTGATCTTCTTCCTACTCAACTCCATTGGCATTGTACTTTCGTTCAAAACAAATTCCTTGATTCTTTGGGTGCCTTCCTTGCCTGCGTACAATTTCCTCAAATTGCTTACTCCCGGCAAGGCTCTTGGAAACACCTTTCTCTATAATCCCCTTCAGTAAGCTATTTTCTTGCTCAAGTGTAACTTGGCTAAGAGAATCATTAGTAGAATCAAGAGAACTACTAGAAGCAACAACATTGGATTTAGCATGATTGTTGTTACTACTAGATGAAGAATCTTCCTTACTCTTGTTGCTAGATTTTACTTGTGGCATGTAAGTAGACAAGAGTAAACACTTGGAAATGTAAGAAGAACTTTCCTTAGGAAGATCATCATTGATTGCCTTTAAAAACTCATGGTCTTGCTCAAGGTTGAGTTTTTCAAAGCGTAGCTTCTCACGAGTCTTTAAAAGTTCTCATTGATCTTCTAATGTAGTTTCATGAGCTAACTTAAGAGTGTTTAGTTCTTTATTTAGACGCTCAATCTCCTTCTTATCACCATCATTCGTTTTATTTTGATTAACATGATTAATAGCAAGCTCATCATAGTTTTCGTCACTAGAGTTGTCAACAAGTAAATCATCATCACCTAGCAAATCATCTTAATCACTATTGTAATCAACATACTTGGGGTGTGTTACCTTTGGACCTTTAGCCATGAAGCATCTTCCAATTCCTTCATCTGGTGAGTCAAATATGTCGTAGGAGTTGGTCAACACAAGTGCTAGACCGGCAACACCTTCATCTTGAGTATATTCGGAGTCGGAGTGATAACTTCTCTCGAAGTGGTGGTCGGAGTCGGAGCCGGATACCCATTCATCAACGTGAGCTTGATGTCTTCGCTTTGTGTAGCTCTTTGATGATTTGTCCTTCCTTTCTGAATCCTTGCTTCTGCGAGAGGTTCTTCGTTCATAATGATCATCTCTACTCCTTCTCTCTCTTTTTGGTGATTCTTCTCTTCTACTTCTTCTCTTTGGTGAATCTTCTCTTCTCTTGTAGGGGGGCATACACTCATTGGAGTAGTGTCCGGGTCATCCACAATTATAGCAATTACGTTCTCGACTTGAAGATCTCTTGTCATTGTAGGACCTTGACTTGGAACTTCTTTCCTTGCTTCTACTCTTGTAGAACTTGTTGAAATTCTTCACCATTAGGCTCAATTCTTCATTGAAGGTTTGTTTCTCACTTGATGATGTAGGAGCATCACATGAGGCCTTGTAAGCACCACTTGACTTGTTGTGAAGCTCTTCCTTATCCTTGAGTGACATCTCATGAGCAACAATTCTTCCAGTGACTTCCGTTGGCTTGAGATCTTTGTAATTGGGCATCATTTGGATCAATGTGCACAGGGTATCATATTTTCCATCCAAGGCTCTTAGGATCTTCTTGATGATGAATCTATCGGTCATCTCTTCGCTTCCTAAGTCGGAAATCTCATTTGTGATGAGAGCAAGCCTAGAGTACATTTCAGCAACACCTTCACCATCCTTCATTTTGAGCTTGCCAAGTTGACTTTGGAAGCACATCCAATTTGGATTCCTTGACGGAGTGGGTACCCTTGTGCATATCAATCAAAATATCCAAAATTTCCTTTGCATTCTCAAGACGACTGATTTTGTTAAATTCTTCAGGGCATAATCCATTGAAGAGGATATCGCAAGCTTGAGCAGTGTATTCCAACATCTTCAACTCTTCCGCGGTAGCTTCACGGTTCGGTTCTCTGCCATCAAAGAATTCACCTTGCAAACCAATACACACAATAGCCCAAACGGCAGGATTATGTCCAAGAATATGCATTTTCATTTTGTGCTTCAAACTAGAAAAATTAGTACCATCAAAGTAAGGACCTCTACGGCGGTAATTTCCCTCGCTAGATGCCATACTCTCCTAGGTTGTGAAACCAAGGCTATGATCACCAAAAGCTATGGAAATCAAGGAAAATGGAGACCAAAGCTCTGATACCACTTGTAGGATCCAAAATATGTCTAAGAGGGGGGGGGTAATTAGACTACTTGACCAAATAAAAAATTAGCCTTTTCCCAATTTTAAGTTTTGGCAGATTTTAGCTACTTAGCACAAGTCAAGCAATCAACCTACACATGCAGAATGTAAAACATTGCACATGAACGTAAAGGGAGGAGTTTGGAGGGAGCAAACGCAATGTAGACACGGATATTTTTGGCGTGGTTCTGATAGGTGGTGCTATCGTACATTCACATTGATGGAGACTTCAACCCACGAAGGGCAACGGTTGCGCGAGTCCACGAAGGGCTCCACCCACGAAGGGTCCACGAAGAAGCAACCTTGTCTATCCCACCATGGCCATCTCCCACGAAGGACTTGCCTCACTAGGGTAGATCTTCACGAAGTAGGCGATCTCCTTGCCCGCACAAACTCCTTGGTTCAACTCCACAATCTTGACGGAGTCTCTCAAGTGACACCTAACCAATCTAGGAGACACCACTCTCCAAAAGGTAATAGATGGTGTGTTGATGATTAACTCCTTGCTCTTGTGCTTCAAATGATAGTCTCCCCAACACTCAACTCTCTCTCACAGATTTGGATTTGGTGGAAAGTTGATTTGAGTGGAAAGCAACTTGGGGAAGGCTAGAGATCAAGATTTATGTGGTTGGAATGGTATATCTTGGTCTCAACACATGAGTAGGTGGTTCTCTCTCAGAAAATGTATGCTGGAAGTGTAGGCATGTTCTGATGGCTCTCTCGACGAATGAAGAGTGGGTGGAGGGGTATATATAGCCTCCACACAATATCTAACCATTACACACAATTCACCAAACTCGGTGGGATCGAATCAGAAAACTCGGTCAGACCGATTTAGTTCATAATGTGGCCGTTAGCCATTTCGGTGGGACCGACATGTCAACTCAGTGGGAACAATTTCATTAGGGTTAGGGCATAACGTAATCTCGCTGAGACCGATTACACAAAAGAACAATTTTGGTAATAAGCTAACCAGAGAGTTGGTCAGGCAAACTCGGTGGGACCGATTCGCTCATCTCGGTGAGACCGAAATGTTACAAAGGGGAAACAGAGAGTTTGCATTGCAATCTAAGTGGGACCGATCGCTCATCTCGGTTGGACCGAAACGTTACGAAGGGAAATAGAGAGTTTGCAATCCCATCTCGGTGAGACCGATATCCCTATCGGTGAGACCGAAGTGACTAGGATTTCTGACAGTGGCTATGTCAAGTGAACTCAGTGGCGCCAGATAGAATGTTTCGGTGGGGCCAATTTTCACTTTTGGTATGGGACATATGTGGATATGAGTAAGTGGTTGAGGGCTTTTGGAGCATATCACTAAGCATTTTGAGCAAGAAAGCCATCAAGCAACACCTCATCCCCTTTTAATAGTATTGGCTTTTCATCTGGACTCAATGTGATCTTGGATCACTCAAATAAAATGAATAGTCTTGAGCTTGAGCCAATATGTGTCGTTAGCATTTTGAGGGGTACACATTCCTAATCCATGCCATGTCAATCATTGAACTTTCCTGAAATATTCATCTTGAGATAGCATTAGTTCAATGAGTTATATGTTGTTAGTAATTACCAAAACCACCAAGGGATAGTTGCACTTTCACAAACCCTTTTAATGGAATTTGGAGTTCTCGCACATTTCTCTCGTACACGCATGCGCGTGGGTGCGAGGCGTTGGGCTCTAACTGAACCCGAGCAAGGCGTTGGGCTCTAACTGAACCCGAGTGATTGCACTGCAGGCTACGCGTTACTGAACCCGAGTGGTCGATCGATGGCTGTTAACTGAACCCGATCGAGGGATTTCTTCGCTACTGCTGCTAACTGAAGCTGATCGATGCTGCCTCTGGACGAATAGTGAGGGTTGCTGGGGGGCTTTGGATGAACAGTTCCCGGTGGGGGTGGATGAATAGGACCCCGTGGTGTTGCCTATGGATGAACATGACCCTGATCGATCGAGCCGGTTGGGACTGGATGAACAGGACCCCATGGAGGGCTAGATGAACAAGACCACCCCGTGGAGGGCTGGATGAAGAGTAGACGGTGGAGAGATTGATGAATAGTAGCCCGTGGAGGGGTGGTTTAATAGGAGCCCATGGAGAGGGTTGGTTGGACAGTAGCCGGTGGAGTAGCGCGCGGTGGAGGCTGGATGAACAGGTGCCCATGGATGAACAGTCGCAGGTGGAGGCTGGAGGAGGTTGACTGTGGATGAACAGTAGCTCGTGGAGGCTGGAGGGGGTCGATGGTGGAGATGAACAGTATCCCATGGAGTCCCATTTGGCGGTATGCCACACCCCTCCCAATGAACAGGACCGCCGTTTCGACCGTAGCGCTCCAACACTAGTCCATTTCCTCCGTTTTGCGGTACGCCACACCCCTCCCGATGAACATGACCCCCGTTTCGACCATAGGAGGTCCGTTTCCTCCATTCTGTGGTACGCCAGACCCCTCCTGATGAACAAGATCCCGTTTTGAACGTGGCCGGTCGAACACAAGGCCGTTTCCTCTGTTCTGCGGTATGCCAGGCCTCGTTTCCATCGGCTGTTCCGTCCAAGCCCTCTCGATTAACACGACGACACATTCTGTTCCGACCCAGCCGGTTGGCTCCCCGTGAACAGGACAATGACGTAGTTTCTCTGTTCCGACCTAGCCATGTACACGAGCCATGGCCGTACGTATGCGCGAGTAGGCGTTCGAGACCCCGCCCGTATGTACATACGTGGCCGTATTTTCTTTCTTGCACACTGGCCACTGTACGTACGTGTACATGCTACGTGCGCGCCTCTACATCGACCAGTATGCACGCACACATTCGCGACCAGAATGACAATGCTACATATGCTTCGACCAAGTGGGTCCCGACTGTCAGGCACTTCCTTGCGTGCGAAGATATAGCTGGTGGGTCCCAACAGTCAGGGGGGCGAATCGTTGTTTTGCCCGGCCGCACTTCCTTGTGTGCGAAGATGTAGCTAGTGGGTCGCAGTAGTGAGGGGGAGAAAACATTAATTTTCAGGGTAAAAAGGATGCAGTAGCATGCATGCGTCCATGGGCGTGGTGCGTCCCCACTGTCAGCCTCTCACGTACAGTCATCTTCTGATGACTCTCGGTTGTTGACCATGTTGACCACACCGTGCCGAGCGCACCAAGGCCAGTGGACGACGGGAGGACCCAGACTGGAACGACCCGGAGATGGGGAAGACGCGGCAGTGAAGTCGCAGACGAAGAGGAGTGGGAAACTTGACTCGTTCGGGTGCACAACAGCACTGCCGCGGTGCCGCCCACGGGAGACACGAGCAAGAACAAAGGTTGAAGAAGGAGCATGGCTGTTGGATTAACATCCAACGGTCCAGTTGCTAGAATCATTTGTTGATTAAGTTGACAAAGCCCTGCGTACACGTCTGCTTAGTAGGCCCACAAGTCAGCCACCAAATCTGACGTGTCCCAGCTGTCAACGGGAGGAATATTTTTTTCACATAACAAGGAGGCACATCTGAGGGAGTCCTGGACTAGGGGTGTCCGGATAGGCAGACTATCATCATCGGCCGGACTCCAAGACTATGAAGATACAAGATTGAAGACTTCGTCCCATGTCCGGATGGGACTTTCCTTGGCGTGGAAGGCAAGCTTGGCAATACAGATATGTAGATCTCCTACCATTGTAACCGACTCTGTGTAACCCTAGCCCTCTCCGGTGTCTATATAAACCGGAGGGTTTTAGTCCGTAGGACGAACAACCATTACAACAATCATACCATAGGCTAGCTTCTAGGGTTTAGCCTCCTTGATCTCGTGGTAGAACCACTCTTGTACTACCCATATCATCAATATTAATCAAGCAGGAGTAGGGTTTTACCTCCATCGAGAGGGCCCGAACCTGGGTAAAAACATCGTGTCTCTTGTCTCCTGTTACCATCCGCCTAGACGCACAGTTCGGGACCCCCTACCCGAGATCCGCCGGTTTTGACACCGACATTGGTGCTTTCATTGAGAGTTCCTCTGTGCCGTCACGATCAGGAAGGATGCCTCTTCCCGTCTTTAAAGACGGTACCATCACCGAAGGAGCTTTGGCCGCTGGCCAAACTATCCGGCTAGGTGGTTTTCTCATGACCGCCTGTTTGGCCACCGCTTCGACGATGACCTCTCGGGTCATCGAAAGCAATCTTCACGTCAACTCGGAATTCGCCGAGCAGCTGGATCCAATGGAGCTCTCTTCCGTAAACGAGCTTTTGGATCGCATCGCCGACCTGGGAGTCGCTACAGAGTACAATCAGATTGGGCTAAAAACCGATCTGAGAGTGATTAACTCTCCCCAGGTTACCCACCACGTTGTGGTGGTAGAGGAACAACGCGGCGACTCTTCTTCTGTATTAAAAATCAGTTATGTACGGACTCCCGAACCCTCCATGCCGGATTCCCGCGGAGGGACGGACGTCGATCAAGTACTGAACCTAAAATCAGGCAGCGGACCAGACTCGTTGCACAACATCCAGCAATCCAAGCTTCCAAATTCGGAAATTTTTCGGCCTTTGAGCCTCAAGATGGGCAGGGTTCCGGACTCAATTCCGCCCAACCACCCAAACATATGCGATCTATCTCAAATCCGGCAAGAGCCCGCTGGAACAGTACACCATTACTGGGCCAGTTTCCTCCTGGTTATGGACAGGATAAAAGACTGCCGTGAGGAAAACGCAATTTCGATTTTCTGCAATAATTGCACAGACAAGGGAATCTTGAACGCCATAAGTCGTCGTGAAATTACACGCTTCGCCAACCTGGCATCAATAGTACGAAAGTACTGTGCGATGGAGAGTTTCCGGAAAACCGAAACTAAGTTTTGGGACAATCCGGCTCCGAATACAACCCTAGTCCAAAACAAAAGGGTGCATCATGCTCAGGCACCCGGTACAAAAACCAAAAAGCAAAAACCCCATAAAGGGTACGGAACCGTACTGGAGGGATGGCTCAGCGGACCCTGTAAAATTCACTGTACAGAGGGCGCCACTCCAACACATAGCCTTCGAGCATGTTGGATATTATGGCAGGTGGCCAAAAGTGGCGAAGAGCTTATAGCCCCGGAGAACCACTCCAACAGTACCAGCACGGTGTCAACAGTCTTCGAGACTTTCGCATCAAATAATATGCGGAAACGAACAATCCGCAGCCTCGCCGAAGTCTACCAAGTAGCAACAACAAATCCATGGAGCGACATGGCTATCACCTTCAACGCCAGCGACGAACCTAAATTCCGAACTCCCCGAGCACCAGCCGCATTTGTCCTCAGCCCAATAGTGGACGGCTTTCGCCTTACCAAGGTGCTCATGGATGGCGGCAGCGGATTAAACCTCATCTACGAGGAAACACTTCGAAAAATGGAAATAGACTGGAGCCGCATTGAGCGAAGCAGCACAACCTTTAGAGGAATAATCCCTAGCCAGGAAGCACGCTGCACAGGAAAAACTACACTCAATGTGGTGTTCGGCTCGCCGGACAATTACAAGTCCAAGGAGGTTACGTTCCAAGTGGCCCCGTTCAACAGCGGATATCACGCTCTATTAGGGCGAGAGGCATTCACAATTTTTCAAGCCATACCCCATTATGGGTACATGAAGCTTAAGATGCCCGGGCCCAATGGAATAATCACTCTTGTCAGTGATCCGGACATAGCACTCCGCGCCGAAAATAAGACAGCCGCACTAGCCCTAGAGGCACTATCCGAAGCCCTAGCGGCAGAAGAACTCACTGTGCTGCGCTCCACGGTGAACATGGACGATGTGATACTCGATAAGAGATCCAAATCCACCTCTTTTAAACCAGCGGATGAAATAGTCAAATTCCAGGTCCATCCAACGGACCCCGCAAAGACGGCCTCCATCGGGGCACAATTAAACCCTGACGTAGACGCCGCACTACGAGAATTCCTTCAGGAAAATTGGGATATATTTGCCTGGCACCCTTCAGATATGCCAGGAATCCCACGAAGGTTGGCAGAACACAGCCTAAATATTCTAAAAGGATTCAAGCCAGTCAAACAGGCTCTTCGGCGATTTTCGGAACCCAAAAGACAAGCAATGGGAGAGGAGCTAGCCAAACTATTGGAAGCCGGATTCATCAGAGACATCAAACATCCGGACTGGCTAGCAAACCTGGTAATGGTACCAAAGAAGGACAAATCCTGGCGCCTATGTGTCGACTTTAAAGACCTCAACAAGGCTTGTCCAAAGGATCCTTTCCCCCTTCCCCCATCGATCAAATAATCGATGCTAATGCAGGGCACAATTCACTGTGCTTCCTCGACGCATACTCCGGCTACCATCAAATCAAGATGGTGGAGGCGGACCAAGCCGCAATGGCATTCATTACTCCATATGGACCATTCTGCTTCAACATGATGCCCTTCGGACTCAAAAACGCTGGCGCAACATATCAGCGCATGATTCAGACATGTCTGGCTACCCAGATCAGCAAAATAGTAGAGGCATACATAGACGACATGGTCGTCAAGACGAAGCACGTCGAAACTTTAGTAGACGATTTGAGGCTCACATTCGATAACCTCCGAGCATATGACATAAAGCTGAACCTGGAAAAATGTGTTTTCGGCGTACCAGCCAGAAAGCTCCTGGGCTTCATTGTATCCGGTAGAGGAATTGAAGCAAACCCAGCCAAGATCCGAGCTCTGTCACAGCTGGATATTCCAAAAGACCTCAAACAAATACAAAAATTGACTGGACGCGTGGCGGCTCTAAGCCGCTTCATGTCCCGTCTGGGAGAAAAGGCATTGCCCCTCTATCACCTCCTCAGGCGCACCGAACACTTTGAGTGGACGGATGCCGCAACGGCCGGAGCCGAAGAAAAAAGGCCATACTGGCAACAAATCCGGTCCTGGCCGCGCCTAACCTGGGCGAACCAATGTTATTATATATCGCGACAACACATCAAGTTGTCAGCGCGGTACTCGTCGTCGAACGAGAAACAGAAGGACACAAATTCCCTCTTCGAAAGCCAGTGTACTACGTATCCACTGTCTTAACTCCATGCAAGTCCCGGTACCTGCATTATCAAAAGATAGCATATGCGGTGTTTATGGCATTCTGGAAGCTGCAACACTACTTTCAAGAGTGTTTGATAACAGTGGCCTCCGAAGTACCCCACAACGATATTATAAACAACCGCGACGCAATGGGCAGGATTGCAAAATGGGCCATTGAGCTCTTACCATTTGACATAACTTACAAACCTTGGCGAGCTATAAAGTCGCAAGTCTTGGCTGACTTCGTCGCTGAATGGACTGAAGCCGAACTCCCTAAAGAGTACGGCGCATACTCCAATTGGATTATGCATTTCGACGGCTCCAAAATGTTGGCCGGCTTGGGGGCTGGCGTCGTATTGACGTCCCCAACCGGAGACACAATCCAATACGTACTTCAGATAATGTACACGGACTCCAACAATGCAGCCGAATATGAGGCCCTCCTGCATGGTCTCCGGATGGCAATTTCCATGGGTATTCAACGCCTAGAGGTGCGCGTGGATTCAAACCTTGCCATATCCCAAGTAAATGGAGACTTTGACGCCAAGGATCCGAAAATGACAGCCTATCGTAATGCTGTCCTAAAAATGTCAGCTCGGTTCGAAGGACTCGAATTCCACCACGTATCCCGGGATAATAACCAAGCAGCCGACGTGTTGGCACGCATCGGCGCAAAACGCGACGCCGTCCCTCCAAACATCTTCCTGGAGCGGCTCTTTAAGCCATTCGTACTATGGGAAGAGGAGTCCGGAAATAACAACCCGGAAGCAACCGCACCACCCAACACAGAACAATCTGACACAATCGGCGGTTCAGCCGATGAAATAACACCTTCAGCCCACGAAATAATGGCGGTAATTGCCCCATGGACAGAACCATTCCTAGCCTACTTAATTAGGCAGGAACTTCCCGAAGACCAAAATGAGGCCCGCTGCATAGTTCGGCGATCTAAACCCTACAAGGTCCATGATGGAGAACTTTATAAGAAAAGTACGACCGGAGTCCTTCAAAGGTGCATCTCCGAAGAGGAAGGGCGAAACCTGCTGGCTGAAATTCACGCCGGACTAGGCGGACACCACGCTGCAGCCCGGGCCCTCGTAGGCAAGGCCTTCCGTACAGGATTTTATTGGCCGACGGCCCAGGCAGATGCTCAGGACTTAGTCCAACGATGCGTCGGTTGTCAGCTCTTTGCTAATCAGAGCCACATGCCACCCACCGCCCTCAAAACTATACCCATCACCTGGTCGTTCGCGGTCTGGGGGCTTGACATGGTTGGACCCCTTAAAGGGGGAACCCACAAGCAAAAGTACCTATTGGTCATGGTGGACAAATTCACCAAATGGATAGAGGCCAAGCCAGTTAAAACGGCAGAATTCGGACCAGTGATAGACTTCATATCCGGGGTAGTACACCGTTATGGCATCCCCCACAGCATCATCACCGATAATGGCACGAACTTCACGGCCGACAAGGTTAAACTCTGGTGCAAAAATATGGGCATTAAGCTCGACTATGCTTTAGTCTATCACCCTCAAACCAACGGTCAAGTTGAACGAGCAAATGGTCTAATCATGAGCGGCATCAAACCCAGATTAGTGCGGTCCCTTGCGGAATCTAACACGCACTGGGTAGAGGAGCTCGACTCCGTACTCTGGGGGCTGCGGACCACACCAAACCGTACTACCGGATTCACACCATTCTTTATGGTATACGGCGCAGAAGCGGTTTTGTCCTGCGACATAATTCATGACTCACCTCGAGTGCGCATGTACGAAGAAAGAGAAGCCGAGTTGGATCGGCAGGACAGCTTGGACGCATTGGAGGAAGAGCGCGACATGGCAAAGGCTCGTTCCGCATTCTATCAGTAGCAGGCTCGAAGATATCAAAGCAGAGAAGTACGGGCTAAAACTTATAACGTTGGCGAACTAGTTGTACGCCTGCCGGACAAGAAAAAAAACAAACTCAAGCCCAAATGGGAAGGTTCCTTCATCATCGACCAAGTTCTGACCGGCGGAGCATACCTTCTGCGAAACGCATCGGACAACCGACTCGAGCCGAACCATGGAACGCAGCCCGCCTCCGAAGATTCTATGCCTAGCGCCGGACTCAGAGTTCGTCTCCTTCCTCCGTCCACATTTAAACTTCAGTTGTCTTTTGTTTATCTCTTTACTCCCACTTTTTTCATAAAGCCCTTGAGGGCCGATCTGCGCATTGTTCGCACACACTTGACGTGCTACTTGCACTCGTTATACCTGGGGGCTTCTTTCACAGAAGCTTACTTATAACAGGCTTTATGCCGAATAAATGTGTCAAACTTCCGCATGTACCTTTTATTCACCATTATATGCATCGATATGACTTAAGTTTTGGCCAAGCTGGGTTGCCTGGCTCCTGTGATTACCCCTACGTTCCCGATTGTTCGGCTAGGAGGTAAAGGGAGCACCTTTGCGATTGTTACTGCCGGGTCAGCCGGATGTGTACCTCAGACTGGGTGAAGCCGAAAGCTAGCGTTCTTAAGGGGATATTCGGTCGGTGACTTGAAAGATGATTTTCCTTTTTAACTATTTATTTATCTGCCCCCAGATGTTTTCCTGCTCTTTTTGCAGTCCGGACATGCACTTTAGGGCATACCTCCCAGGGAAAGGAACCCTTAACGGAACTATTCTCCCTGGAAGATGTTTCTTACTAACCATGTAATATAACATAACTAGTTGGGCACTTGTCTGATAAAGCACTAATGACCCCTACGCCTGGTCTCCATGCATGCCCTGGTTTTTTCATAACCGAGAAGGTATTCGGACACACTCCGAACTCTAGGGTCCCGAGGTTAAAGCGAAAAGGTCGGCAAAGACAAACGATCTACAATCCGGCTAGAAGGCATTTTACATGTCATTTTAAAATACATCGTCAAATCGACTGACTGTACTCCTCTTCAATCCCGTCTAACAGGCTGTCTAATTTACAGTCCCGTTGGGAATACTTAGCGGCCAACTCTACTTGGCCATACACTAAGCTCACAGGGATCTCCTTCCCATCGGGCCCCATAGGTCCGACCTCGGCACCTTGGCCCAGGCTTCTTGTACCGTGTCTTCACCATGGCCCAGGCTTCCCTGGCACCTTGACGGCAGGCCGATATCTTCCATAAACGAAAGTGCTGCGTGCTCCCTGAAGCTTCTCCCCAAGCTCTCCAAGGCCCTCGGGTAGGGAGATGGACGGCCATAAGGCCTGGACGACGCCACTCATCGCCTACCGAACACGTTCGAGTAGTTGCACCAGCTCGGGAAGTTGGTCACCCGTTGAACCGGGCATTTCGTCCGCAGGGCGACCTGTGAGCATACCTGCAGACGCATTTTTGTCAATTCGACTTCCTCACCGAACTCTTCTTTTCAAAAGAGTTTGCTCAAGTACTTACTGTAGATGCTGCGACGAAGCCGCTGATTCTCCCTCACGGAGCCAGACAGCTGGGCCCGAACACCCTTTAGCTCCTCTCCAAGCTGGGTGTGAGCGTCTTGGAGCTTGTTCCTCTCCTGCTGCACCTTCATAAGCACCCTCTCGCCGGCCTTCAGCTGGCATAGTAGCTGTTGCTTGTCCAGATGCAGTCCGGCAACATCTGCAATATCATTGTCAGACTTATACGCACGCCGCACACCGCTTATCTTTTTTTAAAAAAACTAGGTAATTGCCCGTGCGTTGCAACGGGAAAAATAGGTATAGCTCGGATGACGTGTGCAAGCTTAACTCCGAGTTACCACACATGAAAATGCATGCATGTTGTCTCTTCTCCATCATCAATCCTTCTCTCTGATTGTATTCTCACAAATATATATTGTCCCTCGCCATGAATGAAATCTCCGTCATCTTCCTAACTCACATATCTGGCGACAATGAATGTTATTGGTGATGCACATGGCCTCATTGTGTTGTTTGCTTAATCACCAAACCAGCCTATTTCATTTATCAATAAACTAACCCTTGTACTGGACACAATCATTCAAATACACAATCATTTAAGAAGAAAGCAATGGACAGTGGCATTGGATGACAAGTTGAAAATAAGAAACTCGTGAAAACAAATAACCAACTCTCATTCACATGGTAGAGAAAATGTCCATCACCACATAAAGATGATGTGTGATAATCAGAAAGATAACATTCAATCAATCTTCTGCGGACCATTGAGAAGTTTGTGTGCACTGGATCCATATAAAGATAGTTTGTTTTCTTGATGGTTGCATAGTATCTGTATATTTCCTGTGTCGGTTCTCTTAATTTTCATTACATGCAAAATTTCCCGTCAATGAACAGAAATCAAAATATTTCCCATTCAAATAGAAGAATAATCAAACTTCACGATAAAGTTGAGATTTGTAAAATATGTAAGTTCACTTGCAGCTGAATAGTAGGCCATTACCAAAGTGTATATGTAACCAGGTACTATAATATAATCCAGCGATATCAGGGGATGATATACAATCCAACAAAATAATTCACAATCAGGTTATGTTAATGTGGAGTGAAGGTCAAGATCACAAAATAAATATGGCACATGAGTATAGAAAAAACTACTACTAACTAAAGTGATTAGAAATATGCCATAGTATTGTGCAAGGAATACAAAAAAATAGTGAGAAGTGCGATGTGCTACGGAATATTTGAATGACCCAACTGTACTACTCCATATATCTTGCTAGCCTTTGGTTAGGGAGAGCTCACATAGTAGTATTGTTATATGTATGGGAATGCAAATATAGATATTGCTAGTCTTCCAAGGATATATGCAACGAAAATCCATTGTATCTAAGAGTACAACCGGACTTGCAAAGGATTTACGTTCTCCCCAACATGAATAAAATATAGCTAATATAGGATTAATCAGTGTGTATTGAGAGCCTGATTTTCCCGAGAAATATGAAAAAAATACATTTGTGGGGTGACCCTGACAGAGAGGAAGAGGAACATTACAGCAATGAAGAAAAAGCAATATAGAAGTACATAACTGGACCATGTATGCTAGCTCCCCATGGAGGTATTTCCTGTAGAAGATCCTCGTAACAATTCCATGGAAAAAGTAAATCAAATATGGCAATCAAGCAGACAAGAAAATTAACTGAAAATTATAAATAGAAAAGCATTTATAAATCTTGAAAGGATTTAACAGACCAAGCCTCGTAGCAACACTGATTACCTCTACCACGCCGCTCGCTGCTGCATCCTTCTAGCTAGAATCTGGAACTTGGCGTTCAGGCGGTCGTTTGCGTAGGAGTCTGCGGTCTAGCCAACCTCGATCCTTTTGGAAAACTGCGCAACGTCTTCTTTCTGCATCCCATCTCCCAGTGACTCGGTGATGAAAAGGGTTTGGTTGTGGTTCTATGCCGGGATGGAGTAGGGCACGAGTCTGAGTCCGGTTGGCCAATCATGAACTGGTGGAAGACACAGATGGGGAGGGTTCAGCGGCGATGCTTAGGGCGACACATCAGGAAAAGGCTTGACGACGACAGTCAACATAGGATGGCAGAGGCAACGTGGGTCTGGGCCTCAAGTGTCATCCATTGTTGGTGCAGACTTGAGGCACCACAATCTTCCTTGGTCACGGTGCTCCAGCCTCTTCATATGATACGATGTGGGTCTGGGCCTCAAATGTCCTCCATTGTTGGTCCAGACATCAGGAAGGAAGAGATTTTATGGGCAAAAAGATAAATAGACAGAAAAAGGCAAGAAATTGACTACCATATGATACGATTTTGTGTTACCAAAAGAATGACGTGAATTGATTGTGTTCTGCGTTACTAATAAAGATAAGAGAACAGAAGACAAGGAAGAGAAGAATACAGTCCGTGATTGATGTGAATTGATTGTGTTATTTGCGTTACCGAATAAGAGTTTGATTACCATACCATATGTTATATGCGTTACCAAATATAAGAGACTGATTACCCTACCATTCGAGAATTGATTGGTGTTACCAAAGATTATCCTGGTATGTCCGGCCAGATGAAAACCGATTGTAAATAGAAAACCAGAAAAGGAGAGGAAAATCGGTGTGGGGATATCGTAAGGGGAGGGAGGACGAAGGGTGGGACGACGTAAGAGGGGAGAGGGAACCTTACGTGTTTTTAGGTAGTAGAGATAATGTGTTACCGGAGGGGGTCTCTGTGTCTCCTCCTGCAGCAGCTAGTGCGGCCTCAAGTTGGGCCTTGCACTCTTGTAGCTCCTGGGACAATTGGGTATTCTTCTCCGTGAGATCCTACATATGAAATGATCCTTAAATCAGTTAGTTTAACTACTTTAAGTCTCGGGGGCTACTGGCATATACAACTATTAAAATCCCTTACCCGTATGTCCTTTACATACTACTCCATGGCTCTGGTTAAACCATCTTGAGCGGCACGGAGGTGCGCGTCTCCCGCGTTAAAGGCATTCAATGCCTCGGGGGAGAAACACGCGTCACGAAGAAGTGTCCGACGGTGCCTATGATTCATGGCGCTCTCCACCTCAGACCTGGTGGCAGACAGCCTGTCGGCATCCTCCGTTGGAGGAGTATCCGGCTCGCGCCTTGCGCTTGCCTCCCCCTCCAGACCAGGTGTTGGAGCCTAATTGGCGAAGGCTTGGTTGGCAACCTCTCCGGGCACAGTCCGGGGAGCGCTCTGTCTCCTGGAAAAGTCATGAGCATTAATGCACATCCTAGGAATCTTTTCCTTAAACAAGGGTCGCGAGCTATACCGTTGCGGTGACGTTTCGATTCGCACCGCACCCCTCTTCGCCTGCTGGGCCGGACTGACCCTTGTTGGTCAGCCGCCACGGGTTCGGCTTCCCGCCTTGAAGGCACCTCGCGCGAGACACCATTGTATACGGTGATCAGAAATACGCAAGGACAAAGTAGTGGTGTCAGGACTCCGGTCATAATTACCCGGGAAGCCGGAGATAAGCTGCCGGGAAGAACAAGGCCCCGGCAAGAGGAGCTTGCCGGGAAGGCCAACCAAGGTGCGTCCAGAAGACTTGCCGCGACGCCCCGTGCGTCCCGGCAAGGCCAGGCGGCCGGCAAGCTTGCCGGCACAACAAGAGAAGGGCCGCGGGAAGGCACTTGCCGTGGCAAGGCTGCCACCCTGCGCTCCAGCACACCCAACAAACATGTCACCCCAGGGCCATCCCAGGGGCACGTGGCAGGGCGCTGCACAGCCATGCAGAGCGAGGTGGCAAGCGGAGCTGACAGAGACGCCATCGTGGCAACCGGTGGCTCACCTAACGGTCGTTTCTTTGCACTGTTGGGGCGACCGGACGGGCATTAAATGCCCTTGTCCCCTGCCGTCAGAGTTAGGTAGGGGACACTGAGGATGAGGACGTGGTCGGAGCGCCCGGGGAAGAGGCGGCCGAGGCGGTGTGTCACCGTCACCTCCGCCGGCAGCTCCTCTCCTCGAGGCGGTCCACACCGGGGACGATCCTTGGGAGTTCTTCGTCAAGCTGCGCCGGGCACCTCGTCATCGCCTCCGGCTTCCGGCTCTGTTTGCGAATGCGATGGAGCCGGACCCGCCCGAGATGCTGGAACTACGCATGAGGGGCTGTGGGATCAGCGGCACGCGAGTTAGTGTCGTATCCCCAGCCCCCGGCGTGATGTACTTCGATCGAGGGTGGAAGACGTTCGCCCGCATCCACAGCTTGACGGCGGGGTTCACCCTCCATTTTAAGTTAATGGAGGGCGACCTTCTCGCCGTCAAGGTCTTCGGGGACTCCGGCACCCGGGCGAGATGCTGCGTGGACAGCTCCTCCGATAGCGAAGACTCCCCCTCGAGCGAGAGTGACGAGGAGGAGAGCGACAACGACGACGATGGCGGCGGTGAGTCCGACTAGGCGTCGGCCGTCGCCTCGCGCGCCACCGGCGACCCCATCATCCGGGTCGCCGGCCTTCTGAACTCCCCGGGGCCGTCTCCTTGGGCGGCTGGCGTAGGGAGGCTGCGGAAGAGGAAGAGGGGTGGCGGCAAGGCCGTCAAGTCGGAGTACGAGGGTGAGGTGCCCTCGACAGCGTGCTGACGTCCTGCCGCCCCGTCTTCGAGCTCTGCTTCCGGCGCCTCCGTCTCCGCCAAGCTCCTGGCCGGCTCCCGGGATGTTCTCTTGGTGTCTTCTGGCACCCGTAGCTCACCTAGGTGCCCCTTTTGCCCTTCCCGGCAAACTTCTCTTGCCGGGGCCTCCTTGACCTATCTCCTGAAGAGAGAAACAGGAGAGGAATTACGGGCATCTTATCTTTTTTTCAATTTGTAAGCCTTTGGGCCCTAGTTGTATTTAAAACTTGTAATCCTCTCTTTCATGTTTTTCATCCTCTATGGTACTGGAACGGGATGTTTTTTAATGAAAAGAGGGGAATGCTTGCCGGGTTATATCCTTTACTTGACTCTGTGCCTTGTATGTTTCCACCCTATGTTTTGAGGGAACTTGCCGGCGCAAGCACACTTGCTGAGTGCGGAACATCAGCAGCCCGCTGGCGGTGCTGTTCCTGGCAAGAAACCTTATCGGGCCAGTTGCAGCGCACTTGTATTGTTGAGCGGACTCGAAAACAAATCAAGGGCGTAACTTAGCCACGATTCGGCTCCTCCGCGCACAGGTTTCCTCATACAAGGCATGCTCGTTCAAGGACACGGCCTCGCATCCTCCAGTCCATAAGAGGATGCATGAAGAGGGATGAAAAACTTATCTGATATCACAGCCCCCGGCAACTCTTGCTTGTCGGGACACAGGAGCCTGCGCCCTTTTCCTTTGTTCTTGCCGCTGGCATCGCAGCCCCCGGCGACCCTGGCTAGCCGCGAAGGAACCTTGGTACTCGCAGGCCCCGGCAACGCCAGTTTGCCGGGGCCCAGGCGCCGGTGCGCCCTTCTGCTCTTTCCTTGTTGCTGCTATTTCAGTCACAATAACAACTTAGGCAGTGCCGTAGTAAGCTATTTTTGTAACGTAACTTCATGTTGGGCAACGCAATGCTATGTTTCATCCTTTGTATGTTTATACTCTACGCTTTTAGGGAACTTGCCGGCGCTAACACACTTGCTGAGTGCGGAACATCAGCAGCCCGCTGGCGGTGCCGCCTGCGGCAAGAAATCTTGTCGGGCCTAGTTGCAGCTCGCTTGTATTGTTGAGCGTACTCGAAAACAACCCAAGGGTGCAACTTAGCCGCGAGTCGATACCTCCGCGCACAGGTTTTCCATACAAGGCACGACCGTTCAAGGAATTTAACTTAAAAGAATTTAAAACTGAATGTGCTCAAACTTGGGCAACTTAGCTTTTTCATCTTCTGCGCTTCGGCATGGCCGCACTTCTCCCTTGGTTCCCTCCCTTGTACGCTTTCACCCTCACGCTTCCAGGGAACCCGCCGGTGCAAACACACTTGCTGAGTGCGGAACATCAGCAGCCCGCTAGCGGTGTTGCCTCTGGCAGGAAAAACTCATCGGGCTAGTTGCGGTGCGCTTTCATCGTTGAGCGGACTCGAAACAGATCAAGGGCGCAACCTAGCCACGATTCGACCCTTTTGCACACAGGTTTTCTGTACAAGGTACAACATTTCAAGGAATACGACTCAAAAGTTTGAAACTGACTGCTCTCTTTGATCTATTTGCCGGTGGAGCTCGATGGCGCGTCCTCAACGGCGGCGCAGCGCTCCGGGGAGGTGCACTTGCCGGAGTGGGCGCCAGAGCTGTCCCTGCTGGGCTTAGTCTTGGGCTGGACTGCCTTTGCCTTCTTGCACTTGCCGGTGGAGCTCGATGGTGCCTCCTCAACGGTAGCGCAGCACTCCGAGGAGGTGCGCTTGCCGGAGTGGGTGCCAGAGCTGCTCTTGCCAGACTTAGCCTTCTTCTTTCCCCGGGGGGCTTCAGCGGCAAGTGGCTTGCGCTCTGCTGCGGCTGCTGCTTCCCGGTAGATTTTGTCGGTGCAGATAAGTGCATCCTTCTTGTCACCTTGGACAGAAATGACACATATTGGACCAGGCATCTTGAGCACGTTGTAGGCGTAGTGAGAGGCTGCCATGAACTTGGCGAGTGCAGGACGGCCTAGTATCCCATTGTAGGGCAACGGGATATCAGCAACATCAAATGTGACTTTTTCTGTCCTGAAATTCAGCTCGCTGCCAAACGTTACTGGCAGTGTGATCTTCCCCTTCGGCTTGCTCCTTCCCGGATTTATCCCTTGAAAGGTACCAGTTTCTTCGAGCTCGCTGTCGGGGATCTGGAGCTTCTTGAGCACTGCAGAGGAAATCAGGTTCAGGCCGGCCCCGCCGTCAACCAACATCTTCGTGACCTTGAGGTTGCGGATTGTTGGTGAGACCAACATCAGCAAGCACCCGACCGCAGTGATGCGATCAGGGTGATCCTCAACATCGAAGACGATGGGCGTGCTGGACCACTTCAGGGGCTTGCGCGACTCGACGGACGGCTCCGCTGCGTTCACTTCTCGCACCCACTGCTTGAGTTGGCGGTGCGAGGTGTGTAGAGAGGCGCCGCCGTCGATGCACAACACCTCTTTTGCCTTCTGAAACTCTTGGTCATCAGTCTCATCTTCCTCCATTTCATCATCCTCATCTTCATCTTCATTCCTGTCGCGGCCACGGGGAGGCCTGTCTCCTTGCCGCGGCTTGGCCTTGCCGCGGTGCCCTCCCCGGGCGGGAAGCTTCTTGCCGGATCCTCCGCCACCTCCCTGGGCTCTCTCCTTATCGCGGCGCTCGTACTCGGCTTTCTGTAGCTCCGCCATTTGCTCGACTTTCTTGTAGGTTTGGAGATCATGACCCTTGGTGCGGTGGATCTTGCAATACCGCTTGCCGGAGCCATCCCGCTTGTCGGCGCCTACCACAGCTTCGCTGGAGTCATCAGCTTTGGCCTTGTCGGAGCCGCCTCCGTTGCCGGAGTGCTCAACAGCTAGCACATCCTTAGCCTTTCTCTTCCTGTTGTTCCGCCTCCGGTTCTTCCTTGCCGGGGCGGCATCCTCACTGTCAGATCCTTCTGCTCCTGCAATCTCTCCGGGGATTTTCCTCCCCTCCTCAGCTCGTGCACACTTGTCGGCCAGAGCATAGAGCTTGCTGACATCTCTGATCTTGCACATCGCCATCTCCTCCCTCATCCTGCGGTTACGCACGTTCTGATGGAACGCGCTAATAACTGCGGCAGGGTGGACGTCTGGGATGTTGCGCTACACCTGGCTGAATCTCTGAATGTACTTCCGCAGGGGCTCTCCCTCCTTCTGGACGAGCAGATGCAGATCACTCTCCTGGCCATGGGGTTTGTGGCCGCCTGTGAAGGCGCCGACAAACTGATGACACAGGTCCGCCCATGAGGAGATGGAGCCGTCCGGCAAGTGCATGAGCCAAGATCTGACGTTGGGTTTGAGCACCAGCGGGAAGTAGTTGGCGAGGATCTTCTCGTCGCGCCCTCCGGCAGCCTGCACCGCGATGGTGTAGATGCTGAGGAACTCCGACGGATGTATCCTGCCATTGTACTTCTCGGGCACGTCTGGCTTGAAGTTCTTCGTTTTGGGCCACTGGACTTGCCGCAGCTCGCGGGTGAACACAGGGCAACCTGCCGCGTACGGCAAGTCGCCTGGTTCCACTGGTGCATGCACATCAACAGTGGGCCCAGTGCGCTGGTCAGATTGACGTCGCGCTTCTCTCCGGCGCTCGATGCGAGTGCAAGCGTCTTCGTGTTGTCGTTCTTGGAGAACGTAGCATTGATCACGGCGAGTTCGCGGGTCCGACGACGCGGTGGAGTCGGCGTCGGGGTTGGCCCGGCGAGCCGGCGATCTTGGCCTTCGGGGCTGGGAGTGCACGGAGGTGGCACCCCCAGCGGTCTTGTCGGCGTCGGCTTGCGCCTGGGCGCCTTGCCGGGGCTTCGATGCGCTCGGTTGCTGGGGCTTGTCGCCGTTGGCGAAGCCGATGAGGCTGTATATGGTCATCCTCCAGTCGTCAATCTTGTGTGGCGCCGGAGGGTAATGTAGAAGCAGCTGGGCTCGGGCCAGCGCTTCCTCTGCTGTCTTGGGTGGCGGTGGCGACGAGCGGCGCAAGGAGCGGGATGTGCTCAGACTCCCAACTGGATTGGGAGGTGCAACACCCCGCCCGGGCGACCGTACCTCACTTGCGCCAGCATGCTGGCGTGCATGCTGACCTCGAACGTCCCGCGACCCACCAGCTTGGCCTTGCTCCAATGCAAGCACAGTGCTAGGAGCACCGGGGCGTTGTCGACCTTGCACCTCCTGGGAAGGGTGTGGTGTCTGCACGGTCGCCGACGCTTGCGGGGCCTTGTTTTTGGACCTGGTGACGACGTGAGTCCCACCGTCGACGCCCGCTCCTTCGCCGGCGTCCACTCCACCGCCCACTTGCTCCGGCGGTGGGGGTAGAATCGATGTAGACGGAGCGGCCACCTCCGAAGGCTTCTTCTTCGGTGGCATATTGATGAAGGCGTTGATGTAGCGCGCGCGGAGACCGGATCAGATGCTCACAACCTCGACGCGACCCCTACCTGGCGCGCCAAAGATGTCGGGGCGTCTCTGTGTGGCCACGAGCACCTATGGGGCAGGGGGCCCCTTCTAGTCCGGCAAGGGAGCGGAGGGCGTGCACAGAGCAGATCGAGGTCGGGCGCGCGGGGGAGACGGTGGATTTTTACCCAGCTTCGGAGCTCTCCGGGGAGATAAAACTCCTACTGCTACTTTGTGTCTGTATTTGATCTTGCTCGAGAGTGCGAGCGTATGGTGGTGTTGCGTGTGTCGAATGGACCGAACCCTTTCTACGTGCGCATGGGCCTCCCTTTTATAGTCTGAAGGGGGCGCCAACAGGTGGCAGCTTAGGAAGAGGGGGTAAAAGAGTAAAAACGCAGGTTGGTACAATAGTGACAAACAGTGTCCCCTACCTAACTCTGACGGCAGGGGACAAGGGCATTTAATGCCCGTCCAGTCGCCCCAACAGTACAAAGAAACGACCGTTAGGTGAGCCACCGGTTGCCACGATGGCGTCTCTGTCAGCTCCGCTTGCCACCTCGCTCCGCATGGCTGTGCAGCGCCCCGCCACGTGCCCCTGGGATGGCCCTGGGGTGACACATTTGTTGGGTGTGCTGGAGCGCAGGGTGGCAGCCTTGCCGCGGCCCTTCTCTTGTTGTGCCGGCAAGCTTGCCGGCCGCCTAGCCTTGCCCGGATGCACGGGGCGTCGCGGCAAGTCTTCTGGACGCACCATGGTTGGCCTTGCCGGCAAGCTCATCTTGCCGGGGCCTTGTTCTTCCCGACAGACTTCTCTTGCCGGGTCTTTGTCCACCTGGTTGATACTTTGTTCTTGAATGGCAGTAATAGGAAATGACGGAGGGTCTTGGCGGGCGCTAGGCGCCGCGGGGTGCTGCAACCGCCCGTGCACAAGTTCGGGGTACTAAGGTACCCCTACTTTAGTACACCGACATAAGCCGGGGTAGTCAGCCGTAATGGCGACTAGAGCACTATCCATGCCGAGTTGGTGGAACTCCCCGTCGATTAGCTCCACCTTAATGTCCGGATCCTCTTTGGAGGCCGGATCAAGGGATCTTCCCGGATCCTCGGGTTGTGGAGCCGGACTATGTATGCTCCCCACATCTCGGCGCAGTTCCTGCATCAAAACCATAAAGTAAGGTACTTAACTTTGAAAGCACGGGTCGGATAAATAAACGTCTGCTTACCCAGCTCCGAGGGTTATTCATGGAGAACCCATTCAATGGGCTCGTCTGGAGGAAGTCCTCCTTCTCCCCCTTGTACAGGCCGGACAGAATCTTCACTAGATCTGCGGCCGATCCCGGCCCCTTGCGGCCATGACGGGTTGCATCATTCTCCCCGTTGAAATCCCACATGGGGTGGCCCCTATATTGGAGCGGCTGCACCCCTCACATAATGCACGTGGCCATGACTCCAATCATGGTCAATCCGGAATGGGCCAGCAACCTTATCCGGCCCATCAAATAGTGGACGCTCGTGTCTTCCTCCTGTTGAGGGCTCCACGGGCGCCAACTTAGGCGTTTCTTCAGAGGAGCCTCGCTGAACTCCGGGAGGCCGATCCGAACTGGGTCTGGCAGTGGAACATCTTCTACATAAAACCATTCCGAAGGCCAATCTTTGGACGCCTTCTTTGGGGTTCTGGATAGATATCCGGTCCCGGCGATGCGCCATATTTCGGCTCCGCCCACTTGATATATTGACCCCTTGTGAGAACGGGGTACGAGGCAAAATAGTCTCTTCCACAGCGCAAAATGGGGCTCGATGCCCAGGAACAGCTCGCAAAGAGCCACGAAACCCGCGATGTGCAGAATAGAGGCGGACTTGAGGTGATGAAGCCGGAGTCCGTAGAACTCCAGAAGCCCCCGGAGAAATGGATGTATGGGAAACCCGAGCCCCCTTATTAGATAAGGGACGAAGCACACCTGCTCTCCTTTGGTGGGACGAGGGGTGGCCTCCGCTTGCTTTCCACCTTCGTAGGTGGCCAGCCCGGCTGGGACCATAAAGGCCAGAGGAAGGTATCCCTCCGCTTAGAGCGTCACCAGCTCGTTGTGCGGAACTGAACATCTCCTCCAATCTCCTGGCTGAGGACTAGGAGCGCGAGAGGAGGAGCCGTGTCGACGGTCCATGATGGAGTGGATTTTTGGTCAGAAGCGCTCTGATGAGTACTCGCAGAAGGAAGATGGTGTGATTTGGATCTGGATTCTTGCCTTTCTTATAGGCAGATTATTTGCACAGCTAGGGGGTAAAACATAAAAATACCCTGGCCTTTCACATTCATGCGACACGTGGAAGAGGGCCATTATTGGGCGTGGAAGCCAAGGAGCGCAATGTTTGTAAGGAAGCCGGACACTATTCGGCAATCACATGGAATTTGGAGGAGAACCCGCCTTGAAATGCCGAAAACAATATGCGCGCCGGACTCGTCATCATTGAAGCCTGGTTCGGGGGCTACTGAGCGAGTCCTAGACTAGGGGGTGTACGGATAGCCGGACTATCATCATCGGCCGGACTCCAAGACTATGAAGATACAAGATTGAAGACTTCGTCCCGTGTTCGGATGGGACTTTCCTTGGCGTGGAAGGCAAGCTTGGCAATACGTATATGTAGATCTCCTACCATTGTAACCGACTCTGTGTAACCCTAGCCCTCTCCGGTGTCTATATAAACCGGAGGGTTTTAGTCCGTAGGACGAACAACCATTACAACAATCATACCATAGGCTAGCTTCTAGGGTTTAGCCTCCTTGATCTCGTGGTAGATCCACTCTTGTACTACCCATATCATCAATATTAATCAAGCAGGAGTAGGGATTTACCTCCATCGAGAAGGCCCGAACCTGGGTAAAAACATCGTGTCCCTTGTCTCCTGTTACCATCCGCCTAGACGCACAGTTCGGGACCCCCTACCCGAGATCTGCCGGTTTTGACACCGACAACATCCTTCCATGCGAAGATGCAGCCGGTGGGTCGCAGTTGTCAGGGGGAGGAAACGGCTTAATAAGGAGGAACTTTCCTTGCGTGCGACCATGGACCTTGTGGGTCCCAGTCGTCAGGCTCTCCATGTACAGTCCTCTTCCGATGACTCTCGTATGTTGACCATGCCGCGTCGAGTGCACCAAGGTGGTGGACGACGGTGAGGCCCCAGACTGGAACGACCCGGAGAGGGGGAAGACGCGGCAGTGGAGTCGCAGACGGAGAGGAGTGGGAAACTTGACTGGTTCGGGTGCGGGGTGGGCCTACACTCGGCAGAAAATAACAGGAGGTGCGGAGTGGAGGGATGGCCTGGCCGTCGACGGGGTAGCATTTTGCCGAGGCGCGCAAAACTACACCGCTGGAAGCCAGAGGCTGGAGGAGGCGGTCCCGACAGCGCTGGGGGAAGAAGACGAGAGATTGAAGAAGAATGCCAGCCGTTGGATGTAAATCCGACGCCTTCTTAGGCTTCGACCTACTGGCCCACATGTCAGCCATTCCATTTGTTTTTTAGTCCATTTGGTGGGCTGGGTGAAACAATGATGTAGCATCTATGCAACCCCTTTATATATATGGTAGAATTTAAAGCCCATTTGCATTTTTCTCGAAATCCGCGGACTTGCTGGGCTTGGTGAAAATATCATGTTGGGCTAGACGGAGAAATGTTATAAAAACATAAACACATGATTGCACGTCTATTACTACATTGGTCAGTAAAATCTTTGCAAGCTTATGTATGCAATCACTAGGAGTTAACTTGCCAAGTTATATATAAACAATTATTATTATTATTTTGTAAGAACTTTCAACTTACGATATAAAACATCATTTTAATTTGATGAGTTAATAGTACGTGGGCTATTATTATTTTTTAGGCTAGACGTGGGACAGTTGAGTTGGTTCTAGGGAAAAGTACTGGGAGAAAACTCAGTTTACATCGAAAAAGAAAGTGGGAGAAAATTCAGATATAGGATTAATGAAAGCTAAAAATAAAGGAAGTGGGAAGGTCTATAAAATGGTTGGATGAACAACAGGTTTAACGGAAACG
>NC_057797.1:408635769-408697977 GCF_018294505.1 Triticum aestivum | reverse complement strand
GTAATAAAATAAGATATAAATATAGGTTCAGTTTTGCATTCTTATAGAAAAATAGAACTGAGTTGTGCATCGTCTTGAAAAGATAAACATAACTTAGGCTGATGATGTTATAGACAAGCTAGGTTGGGAGGCCTAGAGGCCGCTTGATACCTGCTGGATCCAAAAAATGTTGAAACATGTCGTGGGCTGCCCATGTTAAACAACAAAACCTAGGCCATGGACCTAGTGGGCCCGGGACTGTCAGCCTCTCGACGAACAGTTGTCTCTTGATTCCTCTTGTTTTGCTGACCATGTTGGGAATGACAGACGGCGGCGCCGCGGCTATAGCACCAAGGCGGAGGACGACGTCGAGACCTCGGGCCGAACAAACTGGAGCAGGGGAAGACACAGGCGGAGGGGAGTACGAGGGTTGACTTGTTCGGGTGCAGGGTGGGATGGTGGAGTTGCCGCCGCCGGACAATGTGTGGTAGTAGAGGGATGGCCTGGCCAATGCCATAGGCTATGATGGCCAGCCGCTGTATAGGAAGAGGACGAAAGATTGAACAACATAAAGAAATACAAATGGATAGGTGGTTGGTCCCATATGTCTGTGTACTAGACCTGCGGGGTCCACCTGAGGAGGGGAATATGTTGGGAGGAAGGAGATTCAAAGCACGGTAGCCGAGTGAACTAGTTTTTTTAACGGACAAATGAACTAGTTACATACATAAGCAAATAGCCACTAAAAAAAGCAAACAGGTTAATGGGTTCTTAAAAGAAATATTTCAGACAAAACAGATAATTATGACACATAGGCTAATGCATGAAACACTGAGATGATAAAGGTGCTTATAAACAGATAAAGTACAACATCTAGACCTTCCTGGCACGCTTGATCATAATGCTGCGACTGTCCGTGTACTCGTTGGTTACGGGAAGCATACATGCCCTCATGTCCAAGATCTGCATGTACATGTCGTAGCATGTGTATGCGTCCTTGGCTGCGTAGGTTATGTAGGCGAGATTCAGAGGTACCTCCCACATGATCAGGTCCTTGGTATCGTTGTCTTCTTTCATGTTGGCGTATCAGGGGTCGATGATGGTCTTGGCAAGGTCAACCACGGAGTCCTTCTCCTGCCCGTTGCTGATGATCTTGTATTGCTTCTGGATGTCGACAAGCTTGTTGCACCAGATGGCCGAATCGTCGCGTTCTTCCTTCTCTCCACCGTAGCGAAGGTGCAGTCGGTGCTGCTGTCGGTGTCAAAACCGGCGGATCTCGGGTAGGGGTCCCGAACTGTGCGGCTAAGGCTAATGGTAACAGGAGGCGGGGGAGACAATGTTTACCCAGATGCGTGCCCTCTCTATTAAGGTAATACCCTACTTCCTGCTTGATTGTTCTTGATGATATGAGTATTACAAGAGTTGATCTACCACGAGATCGTAGAGGCTAAACCCTAGAAGCTAGCCTATGACTATGATTGTTCTTGTCCTACGGACTAAACCCTCCGGTTTATATAGACATCGGAGGGGGCTAGGGTTACACAGAGTTGGTTACAGAGAAGGAGATCTACATATCCGAATTGCCAAGCTTGCCTTCCACGCAAAGGAGAGTCCCACCCGGACATGGCACGAAGTTTTCAATCTTGCATCTTCATAGTCCAACAGTCCGGCATAAGTATATAGTCCTGCTGTCCGAGGACCCCCTAATTTAGGACTCCCTCAGTAGCCCCCGAACCAGGCTTCAATGACGATGAGTCCGGCACGCAGATTGTCTTTGGCATTGCAAGGCGGGTTCTTCTCCAAATTCTCTAGAGTACCTATTGTAACGAGCAGTGTCCGGCTTCCCATTTAATGCCGCACTCATCGACTTCTGTACCTTAATAATGTCAGTCTCCACGTGTTGAGCGAATGCGAGAAGTCGGGGCATTTTTACACTTGCCACCCTAAATATGTAAATAAATCGTCTATTAAAGAGGTTGGGGATCCTCAGATCCAAATCACACCATCTTCCCCAAACGAAGATTCATCAGAGCGTGCCCGGAAAAACCATCCCATCATGGTCGGCCGCCACAGCTCCTCCTCTCGCTCCCGTAGCGCTAAGCCAGGTGATTGGGAGAAGTGCACCGTATCCCATGATCAATTGGTGGAGTTGCAGACCCAGGGGTTTCACCCACCTACATATCTTGTCCCCGTCCGAGCCGGATTAGCCACGGCGGGGAGCAAGCAAAGAGTTTCCCCAACCCATCCAGGGGGGAGCGAGTATGCCTTGTCCCTTACTTGTTGAGGTGCATCAGATTTCCAATCCATCCGTTCCTCTGCGGGCCCCTGGTGTATTATGGCCTCTAGCTGCACAACTTCACCCCTGCCTCCATCCTGCACATCGCACGTTATGTCGCTGTTTGTGAGCTATTTCTGGGCTGCGAAGCTCATTTCAAGCTATGGAAGAGGCTGTTCTGCCTCGTCCCTCGCAATCAGGAGGGATCAATATACCAAGTGGGCGGAGCCGAAATATGGCGCATTGCCGGAACCAGATACCTGTTCAGCACTCCGAAGAAGACACCCGAAGATTGTCCTTTCGAGTGGTTTTACATAGAGGACGTCTCCCTTCCAGACCCTATCCGAATGGGTCTTCCCGAGTTCACAAATGCCCCATTGAGGAAACACCGAAGCTGGCGTCCCCGGAGCCCCTAGGAGGAAGATAGCAGAGAGGTCCTTCAACTGATGGGCAGGATAAAAACGTTGGCCAAATCAGGATTGACAATAATCGAGCTTATGTCAATATGCATAATACGGGGGGTGCATCCCCTGTGGCACTTCAATGGAGAAGACGACGCCATCCGCTGCGGTCTTAAAGGTCCGGACTCCACCACCACTCTGGCGAAAATATTGTCCGATTTGTATAAAGGAGAAGAAGAGGAGTTCATCCGCATGAAGCCACGGGATGGATTTTCCATGTACAACCCCCCTAGCTGGGTGAGTTACTATCCTTTACTCAACTCTATTCATTTCCACAGTCTTTCATCACAAACATTTACCTTGCTAGTCCATAACAGGAAATGCGCAAAGCCTTGAGGGAGGTCCACAACCCGCCTCCACAGCCAGAGGGCCCCGACCGGGCCCTCAACCCCGGACTCGAAGAAGATCTGGACATATTTGTGGAGCTCGTCGATAGGATGTTTTACCAGGCAAGCTGTGACGACGCCTTGGTGGCCATCATTGCCGACTATCCTGGCCTACTCCCTGCATCACGTGTAAGTACAACCGGAGACCTAACTTCCAAGAAGGATTCTGATGTAGGGCGGAACCCTAGGGGCTGATCTTTCACGTTTGGAGTGGATCCCTACAGGGAGCACGTTGAACGCGCGGAAGAACACAAGGGAAATCAAGGGGAAACACAAGAGAAAACACTCAACCAACACGAATATGATCACACTTGTGGTAGATCCAAGAAACACAAAGAGATACACGGTCCAAATCCAACGAAGGATGATACAAGTGGCGGTAGCTCATCTCCGGGAGGAGGTCTTGAATCCATGAGGGATCTTCCTGTAAAGTGGTCTTGAATCCATGGTGGATCTTCTCCGAAGAGGCCACGGTCTATCACGAGGAGGAGATCTGTATGGATGAGCAAAGCTCTATCTCAAATGAGCTAATCCTTTGCTAACCCTAGCTAGGAGGTGGTAGAGGTCTATTTATAGTCTAAGTGAAAGAAAGGGTAAGTGGATTCGGCCCAACACACGGGCAGACGCACAGGCGTCGCACGTCCGACAGGTTCCGGTCGTCCGGTGGCTCGTGGGCATTCGGACGTCTGGTAGTCTCCGGACTTCCGCTAATTCGGCTTGGGTGTGATGGTGCCGGTCGTCCGGGGCCTGGGGGCTGTCGGACGTCCGGTACTTGCCGGTCGTCCAGCCGTTGTAGCTTCCATCGGCTGGCCCTTCTGGATGGCTGAGTGCCCACGCGTCGGACGTCCGGTGTTGTCCGGTCGTCTGGTGGCTGAAGACTTCTAGCAGCTTCTTCTCTTGGTCCTTTTACTTGGCGTCCTCGCTAGCTCGTTCGCTGGATGTGGTGGCTCCGTGGCTTTCCTCTAAGTACCTAATCATGCATAGCACACACGTTGGAGGTAGTAGCCATGTCTCACATGTAGAAAGTGAAGGTTCGGAGAGGAGCGAGTTCACCTTGTGTCCAATGGCGTATGTTTGAGGTCTCGTCATATGTCCTATTGGGGTTTGGAGAGTACTCGGAGTGTACATGGGTATGAACGTGGGATGCTCCGCATCATCTCTACCCCCCTGGGAAAGATCCGACCTCGGATCGTGATCCTCATCAGCATGGAAACAGTTGGCGTAGACGGACTTGTAGTTGGACGGAGTTGAAGACATGGCGCAATCCAAGTAGTCCTAGGTGTGGCCAGAGTGATAGACATGCAAAAAGAACAAACACAAGCAACACTGGGAAATACAATGGTTAGCGCATACAAAGTGTCCATCCTGTTAGAATGAGTCCGTGTGGCAAGATTGGTCATGACAAAGCTCATGAAGCTTATCAAGATGATCTAGAATGAGATGCAAAGCATTCATGGGAGGAAATGCAACCATTGTGCACACAAATGTGTTGTAAATATGATCAATGCAACCACGGTGCAAAATGATGTCATAGTGAGACAATTTATCAATAGCATGAATATGGCAATGGATGATCAATATGTGTAAGCTATCATGCAATTGATGGTGGACAATATGATAATAATGTATGAATATTCCATCAAGGTAGATCACAACAAATTTGCTAAGGAAATGCACAATCTCTATATCATGGATGACATGGAAATAGATGCAACAAGACAAGCATAATATGAGTCAATCCATGCATAGGGTGCAAACTTGTGGTGAGTATGATATGTCCATCGAGCATGACATGTATGAGCACAATCAACAAATATGGAGGTGTTGGTGTACCAAAGCTCGATGTCGAGGCATGAGTGGAGTTCCGAAGGTGCATCCAATAAGTGCGAGCGCTCCTCAATGTGAAGGTCCATGTAGACAATCTCCAATGTCACTCCTCAGTTCACGAGATGTATCATGTAGACAACAAGAAGGAAACAACAATGAAAGAGTGACCCATCCAATATGCGTATTTGAGGATGGCTCAAAGAGAAGGAGTTCACCTTTATGAGAATGTCGAAAATGTTGTTGTCGCACATCATGTAGACCTTTTCATGACCAATATGGCTCATGATGGTACCACCTTGTGAATCCTTCAAAATGAAAGAACATGACAAACACTCAGAAAAACAAATGAGGTTAGCGGAAATTCAAAACCTATCATTCGTGTGGTAAGATACCCAACAAGTGTATGCATCATGCTCATCATAATAAAGTAGAAGGGATCATTTCATAGTATGGAGGCATATGATGTGAGAATAACCAAATACAATAGGCTCAATCAAACAAGTATGCATCACAAGTAAGGTGTCAAAGTCTCTAGGATCAATAAGCATAGTATGGTTGCACTCAATACAAGTGGATATGAAAGAGGCAACTAATGGACACACGAGACAATGATCAAGATATATCATGTGAGAGGCATGAGCATATATGTCATCAACCCAAGAAAGCGTGTAATAGTGGAACATGGGTGATACAACATAGCAAGCAATCATAGCGATCAAGTCAAGCAAGCTAGTAGTGCGAAGATGCAACATACTAGAGGGAAGAATGGCAAGCATGTCATGTGTGCAAATATTGGGCATGAATAATTCACATGTCATAGCACAAGCATGAAAGCAAGATATGAGGAATATAGCATGAATGTATTGGTGAGAAGCCATATGTAAATAGCAATGGGTCATCATGACTCTCCCAACACAAGAATCAACAATAGCATGAGGCACATGATAAACATGGCAAAAGTAACAAGGATCTCCACCAAGCATGCAAATACACATAGGAATATCATAATGGTGAATCATGGGTAGATGCAAGCAAGGGTCGCAATTGCATGGCAAAGGCATAGGAGCAAGCGTAACATGCAAAGTGAACACAATAGTATGGGCATAAGGTGGCAAGTGGTAAATAGCCCATAGCCGTGTGAGAACCAAGTAGAAGAGATGCGCGTAGTCCTTGCGCGAAGGGAACGGTGGTAAGGATAGTCCACGGGGTCCAAAAGCGTCGTTGCTCTCAAGAGCACGTTTCGTCAACTCATGGGATTGTGACGTTGATGAGTGTTCATAAGTACCTACACAAAGCAAAGGCAAAGGAAAAATTGTGTGTGCGTGGTAGATATACACATCATCCATCATGATGCGCACATGCATGTGTCGGTGAGCACAGAATATCCAATTCTCAAATAAATGAGATGAGTGATATAGAAACATGTCATCCATCATGAGAGGTTTGTTGTTATGCATGGCATAATGGAGACTCAAAGGATGTAATGCATCATGAGAAATACCTAGAGCATTATTATTCATGGAATGCATAAGGTGCATGCAATCATGGGAATCATGCAAAGTATGGAATGCATCAAGATCTCCTAATATGTATGAGGAAACTATGGGTGTCTCCTCATGAGCATTAATGGAAACATCACATGGAGAATATTGACAACATCCAAAACAATGCATATTCGGAACAATGTGATCATGGCATGGCATAGTAGATGAATTGCACAAATCATGTAAAGGAAGCATGGCAATATCATCACATGAAAAACGAAAGCCAATGACCATCATCTTGTTATCTATGCCATAAGTGCAAATGGGATTGATTTGAATGGGGCATGCATAGTTACTATGTTGAGATTGTAATGATGCAATATGGGAAATCTCACTCATAGCATATGACAAGTTTAAAGGATTATCAAACATGAAGTGACCAATAGAATTTTCACATGATATCCTATGGAGCATAGCATCACAACTAGGCAACTCAACATGCTCATCATCATATTCATCATAAATAGGTAAGTCAAGGCATGAAGAAGTCACACTAGCATGAAGCATGGAAATAGGTGTGTCAACATCATGCAAGCAATCATTGTCAAGAGGGTCCACTAGTAGGACAAGAGAAGCACCATCACCTATGTTACCTTTGGAGCGTCGCTCATGTGTTGTAGGTGAGGTGTTGAAGATCCACTCGTTGTCATCTTCATCTTGATGGAACCATGTGGGGGGTGCATCATCGTCCACCATGGCCATCAGTTTTCCCATTGGAGGGATGGACTCATCGAGGGTAGGCATGTCGTCATGTAGGGGACCTAGCACCAAAGAAGAAAACACACTAGGAGTAGAGGTTAAGTCGTTAGAAATCATAGTGGCCTCACATGCCGTGTCAACTACCTCACTCTCTAAGTGTTGTGGCTCACTCACTCCCTCAAATATGCACTCACTCATATGGTTGGTGGAGTCACTCAAATGGAACTCAACCTCACATACGATGTGTGGCATGCTCTCATGTGTGGGGCCAGTGGTGGTCACACTCATCCTTTCATAGGAAATGCTCTCAATGTCACGTATGGTGGAGTCACTCATGTCACTCATATGGTAGTGGCTCTCCTGACATGACAACTGGGGCATCTCGACATATGTGGGTGTCGGAGAGATGTAGGTGCAAATGTCTCCATGCTCAACTCCTATCACCGTGGTCGAAGGGGATGGCCCTTCCTCGACCTTCTTGTCACCGTCTTGGTGTGGGAGGCCCATATGATGTGGCACCTTGTAGCTCGTCTCCATGACCGAAGGGAGTTTCCCATGCTCGACCATCTTCCTTGAGGGGCTTCCGAAGATGGAAGTGTCGCCCTCGATGGTAGGTGGTCGCCTTGGACTTGATGAATTCGTTGTAGGCGTACTCCTGGGAAGTAGGCGAAGATGTTGTACGTCCAAAGACGAAGATTCCTTGATAGCACTTGGCGAAGATGTCGAAGTGGTGGCGGTAGCCGTAGCTCCATCTTGGTGGTGCTCGTCTCGCGGTCTTCTTTTGTCCTCTTGAATCTTGGACTTGGCGTGAAGTAGGGCTTGTTGGGACTTGGGCATTTGCGCTTGTGGAGCATCTTCATGATGATGATGTCGTTGTCGTGCTTGAGCTCGTAGTAGATGTCGTTCATTGTCGTCGTGCACATATTGCTTCGAGTTGACTTGCCCTTCATGATGATGTGGATCACGAACATGATGATGGTCGCCATGTAGATGTGGACCAGGACGATTTGCACTTGCATCGTTTTTGCGCTCCGAAGACTTGTGGCTTGAATGTCGCCGCCTTGAGGATGACGAAGGGGAAGAACACTTGATCAAGGCTCTAATCTCCTCCATCCTTGCATCTTGCTCCTATTTATGCGCGGAAAGCTTCTTGTCGATGTAGTCCCTTTTCCTTGTTTCGGAGTGACGAATGTCGATGGAGATGTTCTAGATGCACACTCGCAATCATGATTGTGCGCCTTGCATTTGTCATTGTAGATCGAAGATGGACGCTTTGGAGATGCAGTTGTTCACGCCATCGTTGTCGTCGTAGACCGGAGAGGAAATGCCTTTCCTATCCATCACAAGACTCGAGCAAATATGAGTGGGAGAAAGAGAAGAACTATACCAAGTGTACCTTGACCGATGTTGAAAATGGATCAATGATCACAAATGTGTAACAAGGAAATAGCATAATTGGTACCAATTCTTGTCGGTTCTCACACCTACACAAGTAAAGCTTATGGTGGAGCTCGGCGAGGATAGTGGCACAAAAATTTAATGCAAAATGTTACAGAGAGTCAATAATGTTGAAAGATATTCACAAATTTGCAACCGAAACAAGTACACCAATAGCAATATGGATGGCACACGGAAACGCACACACGGATAGATAAATGGGGTCGTGCAACCAAAGAGTGAGCACAAAATGTGGAACCCACGGAAAACGCTCGTGTTACACAACTCAAGAGAGACGCTAGCACGATTGCTCAATAGGCGTATACGACACTTGTGCACAACCTATGATATGCAAAATGGATAAATTTCTGTCCCAAGTATGCTATGTATGTATGGTTCCCGGTGTTCCCTCAAGATGATGCAAGATGATTGGATATTACAATCTTATATGCAATGTGGTATAATGCTATGGCACTTGCTTACAAGCTCTTTGCTCTCTCTTTTTCTTTGCTTAAAAGCTTATTCTTTTTTTTGTATGGCCACTTTTGCACAATGCACAAACCAAGATAGCAATTGTGTATATGCGGGAACAATCTTGTGACACAAGAGATGATATGATGATACCAATATGATATGGTATGTATGCAACGGGAGGTGTAGATCACTAATGTGCACAAGTAACATTGCCGGCAATATTCAAATGGCTAGTCTCAATAGGCAAGTAACGCAAAATGGGATAGGGGTTATCATTGCAATTTTCAAGGTGAATATACAATGGTGTCGTTGAGGTTACCGTCCTTTGCGATGATGAGTGGCGGTGTTCTTGATGTAGATACCAAGATGATGGAAAAACTGCGAACTCAAAATCTCAAACGACAAATGTCAAATGGTGGTAGCGGAAAGCGGTGGTGGTTTTGCACTAGGCAATGCGGAAGTGGGATGATGGGTTACACACGTGTCGGAGTTGAAGTTGCCGTCCCTAAGTAGCTGAAACACCTTAGGAGACACAAGCCACTACTCAAACAAAATTGGGTTATGTTGGGGTGGCGAAATGTATGGTGGGCAAGGTTATGCGGAGGTGGTGGTGGTGGTTGATGAAGAAGCAATCGTCCCTAAGTAGCCGAAACACCTTAGGATACTCGAATCACTCCTCAAGCAACCACTAATGCTATGGTGAACAAAATGGGTTAGGTTGCGGAAGTCGGTGGTGGCTATGCAGATGATATGGTGGAAGGCCTAGGCAAACTTGCCAAATTTTGGAAAATTTTATTGAGTCAAATGGTTTTTGTAGTATTTTTGTGGGATGGGGGATATCAATAGCTTCAAAACGAGCTAAAGAACGTCAAAATCGGAGTTCAGATGAATTAGTTATGGCCGAAACAAGATTCAGCCGAAGTCAATATCTACAGGTTACAGGCGTCCGTAAATGGACGGATGTCCGGTCGCCGGACGTCCGGTCGGGTCAGAAATCCGTAAATTCGGTTCGGGTTAGGGGTTCCGGTCGTCCGGCAAAAGTCGGACGTCTGATCGTTCCTGGGGCTCCGGACGTCCGTAAAATGCCGCTCGTCCGGTGGGTCGGGGTCAACGCGAAATCCGAGATCCTGGGCGCGATTTTGAGCGGAAAATGGAGACTTCGGGGTCAAAACTGACGAGATTTCGTGGAGGAAAGATGGGGAAAGTTGGGGAGATGCTAGATCCACTCGAAACAAAGCAAATCCATGGATCAAAATCAACAAAACATCATCAAACCAACAAATCACAAAAAAAATTGGGGCTATTTTTGGTGGGGATTTTCGAATTTGGGGAAGAACACAACAAAATCAAGCTAGAAAAAGAGGGGTAGGGCCTCCAAAAACGTGATCAACGTGGCTCATGGTACCAAGATGATGTAGGGTGGAACCCTAGGGGCTGATCTTTCACGTTTGGAGTGGATCCCTACGCGGAACACGAAGACTACAGGGGAAATCACGGGGAAACAGGGGAAATCACGGGGAAGCACAAGAGAAAACACTCAACCAACACGAATATGATCACACATGTGCTAGATCCAAGGAACACAAAGAGATACACGGTCCAAATCCAACAAAGGATGATACAAGTGGCGGTAGCTCATCTCCGAGAGCAGGTCTTGAATCCACGAGGGATCTTCTCGTAAAGTGGCCTTGAATCCATGGTGGATCTTCTCCGAAGAGGCCGCGGTCTCTCACGAGGAGGAGATCCGTATGGATGAGCAAAGCTTTATCTCAAATGAGCTAATCCTTTGCTAACCCTAGCTTGGAAGTGGGAGAGGTCTATTTATAGTCTAAGTGAATGAAAGGGTAAGTGGCTTCGGCCCAACACACGGGCGGACGCACAGGCGTCGGACGTCTGACAGGTTCCGGTCGTCCGGTGGCTCGTGGGCGTTCAGACGTCCGGTAGTCTCCGGACTTCCGCTAATTTGGCTCGGGTGTGATGGTGCTGGTCGTCCGATGGTGCACGGTCGTCCGAGGCCTGGGGGGTGTCGGACGTCCGGTACTTGCCGGTTGTCCGGCCGCTGTAGCTTTCATCGGCTAGCCCTTCTGGATGGCTGACTACCCAGGCGTCGGACGTCCGGTGTTGTCCGGTCGTTCCGTGGCTGAAGACTTCGAGCAGCTTCTTGTCTTGGTCCTTGTACTTGGCGTCCTCACTAGCTCGTCCGCTGGATGTGGTGGCTCTGTGGCTTTCCTCTAAGTACCTGATCATGCATAGCACACACGTTGGAGGTAGTAGCCATGTCTCACATGTAGAAAGTGAAGGTTCGGAGAGGAGCGAGTTCACCTTGTGTCCAATGGCGTATGTTCGAGGTCTCGTCATATGTCCTATTGGGGTTGTGAGAGTAGTCGGAGTGTACATGGGAATGAACGTGGAATGCTCCACATCAGATCCCTTCCTTACGCCTTACCCACCGCACATGTATTGTGCTTTATAGGGAAGGTCGTCGGGACGTCGTGCCGAACCCACGGCGACTCACCAACAAGGGGCACCCAAGCCGGGTAGGCTCAAAAGGAAAGCGGTCAGGACTGAGACGCCGTCGAAGAGGTATGATTTAAATACCTGCTCCGTGATTATCATTTTTAAAATATAACAATGTCCACTGTGTCCTGGCAGAAAGAGTATTCGCCGGACTATGTCTGGAGATCCTGCCGGTCACGCCTCTACAAGCCGGACTCCAGAACCGGCATCAAGGGTGGAGGCTAACATGGGGACAACACTGGACGATCCTCCTACAGAGGATGCGGATAGAATATCCGCTACGAATTCTGAGGTGGAGAGCGCCATGAATCATCGGCATCGGCGGGCCGTACTCCGCGACCCTAATTTTTCTGAAGAGGCTTTTAATGCCTTCAATTCGGGAGACGCATACATCCGAGCTGCTCAAGATGGGCTTGCTAGAGCCACAGACTAGTATGTAAAAGATATACGGGTAAGCAAAATCTGATAATTATGTATATCAATAGCCCCTGAGACTAAAAATAGTTGGCACAACTGATTTAAGGATCATTATGTGAATAGGTTCTTACAAAGAAGAACACCCATTTGTCTCAAGAGTTGGACGAGTGCAAAGCCCGGCTAAGGGCGGCAAATGCCGAAGTGGAGGAATCCAAGAAGGCCTCATCTGGTAATACTTGTCTCGATCAAAAAGAACGTAATTACGTGTACCAGTTGGTATTCGGCATGCTTGCAAATCTAACAATAGATTCTGCAGACAATCCCGGAGTGAATCCGGAGATCGTACAAGAGGATGAGCAACGAGCTCAATGACAACTAGAGGCTGGTGAGCGTGTGCTTACACGGGTCAAGCGAGAGAAAAACGATCTCCAGGATGCCAATACCTGGCTGAGCGTTGAATTGAAAGATGTTCGGGCCCAGCTTGCTGACTCCCTCAAGGAGAATAAGAGGCTTCAACGCAGAATTTTTAGTATGTGCCCAAACGAACCTTTATATAGTTCAGCGAAGAAACGGGTTAACAGAGTTATGTCTGTAGGTATACTGACAGGTCGTCCCGAAGAGGAGATGCCCAGATCCGTAGGCGATCTTCTACAAGAGCTTTCGCAACTGCACGAACAAGTTCGGCAGGTGATGCAGGGTATTGCACAGGCCTTGTGGCCGTCCGCCTCCCTGCTAGGACGCATGGGGGAGCTTGTAGAGCTGCTCAGGGGAGCGCGGTGGCACTTCCGTTTATGGAAGATATCTGCCTATCGACAAGGTGTGAGGGAAGCTTGGGCCATGGCAAAAACATGGTACACCAAGCTCGATCTGAATCACATGGCCCTGGTCGGACCTGTAGGGTCAGATGGGAAAGAGATTCCCGTTAGTCTGGTATATGACCAGGTAGGATTAGCCGCAAAGTATTCCCAACAGGATTGTAGGCTAGACTGCCTGTTGGATGGTGTAGAGGAAGAATTTAGCCAGTCTAAGTGACTGTCTACTTCAATGGACATATTTTGTCCCTAGCCGGATTGTAAATCATTTGTCATGGCGGACCTTTTTGCTTTAGCCTCCGGACCCGACAGTCCGGAGTGTTTCCAAATACCCGCGCAGTTATGTAAACCAGGGTACACGTGGAAACTAGGCGTAGGGGTCATAAGTGCTTGAACAGGCAAGTACCCAACTAGCTTTGTTATATTACATGGATAGTAAGAAACATCTTCCAGGGAGAATAGTTCCGTTAAGGGTTCCTTTCCCTGGGTACGCATGCATTAATGTGCATGTCCGAACTGCGAACAGATATGCAGTATATGAAACATCTGGGGTTTGTATTGTAATAGGTAAGAGACATCTTTAGTTCACCGACCGAATATTCCCTTAAGAACTCTAGCTTTCGGCTTCACCCAGTCAGAGGTACACGTCCGGCGTACCCGGCAGTAATAATCCCAGAGGTGCTCCCCTTATGCCCTAGCCGAACTAACGGGAACAAAGGGCATAAACACAGGAGCCAGGCAACCCAGCTTGTCTGAAACTTAAGTCATATCGATGTATATAATGGTGAAGAAAAGGTACATATGGAAAAGAGTGGGCATATGCCCTGAAGGTAATTATATTAAGCTTCTGTATAAGAAGCCCCCAGGTGTAGTGAGCGCGCATGGCGCGTCAAGAGTGTGTAGTCGAGTCACACTTGCTGCCTTTAGGGCCATAAAAAGAAAGAAAGAAATAAATAAAGAAAGAGGATATAACTTAAAAAAAGGCGGAGGGAAGGAGAAGAACACAGAGTTCGGCGTTAGGCGTAGAATCTTCGGAGTCTAGCCGCGTTCCATGGGTTCGGCTCGAGTTGATTATCTGATGCATCACGCAGGCGGTACACCCCTCCAGTGAGAACTTTATCAATGATGTAGGGACCCTCCCACTTGGGCTTTAGCTTGTCCTTTTTCTTCTCCGGTAGGCGTAGAACGAGTTCGCCAACGTTATAAGTTTTGTCCCATACTTCTCTGCTTTGATACCTTCGAGCCTGTTGCTGATAAAATGCGCAACGAGCTTTTGCGACATCGCGCTCCTCCTCCACGGCATCTAAACTGTCCTGCCGATCTAGCTTGGCTTCTCTCTCTTCATACATGCGCACCCGAGGTGAGTCATGAATGATATCGCAGGGCAATACCGCCTCTGCGCCGTACACCATGAAGAATGGTGTGTATCCGGTAGTGCGATTTGGCATGGTGTGTAGTCCCCATAGTACGGAGTCAAGCACCTCGACCCAGTGCGTGTCTGATTCCTTCAAGGATCGCACTAGTCTGGGTTTGATGCCGCTCATAATAAGACCATTTGCTCGTTCGACTTGACCGTTTGTTTGGGCGTGATAGACGGAGGTGTAATCGAGCTTAATGCCCATGTTGCCGCACCAAGTTTTCACCTCGTCGGTTGTGAAGTTGGAGCCGTTAACGGTGATGATGCTGTGGGGGACACCGTAACGGTGCACGACCCCTGATATGAAGTCTATCACTAGTCTGGATTCGGCCATTTTAATTGGTTTGGCCTCTACCCATTTGGTGAATTTATCCACCATGCCCAAGAGGTATTTTTCTTATGGCTACCTCCTTTAAGGGGTCCGACCATATCGAGCCCCCAGACCGCAAAGGGCCAAGTTACAGGGATTGTTTGGAGTGCGGTAGGTGCCATATGCCTTTGATTGGCAAAGAGCTGGCAACCGACGCAATGTTGGACGAGGTCCTGTGCGTCTGCTCGGGGTGTCGGCCAGTAGAATCCTGTATGGAAGGCCTTGCTTACGAGGGCCCGAGCTGTGGCGTGAATTTCGGCCAAGAGCTGCAGCCCTTCCTCTTCGGAGATACATCTTTGGAGTACTCCGCTAGCACTTTTCTTATAAAGCTCTCCCTCGTGGACCTTGTAGGCTTTAGAGCGCCACACAATGCAACGTGCCTCATTTTGGTCCTTGGGGAGTTCTTGCCTATTTAGGTAGGCTAAGAAGGGTTTGGTCCAGGGGGTGATGACAACCATGATTGCATGGGCCGAAGGTGTTATTTCAGTGGCGGAGCCTCCGATTATGTCAGAGTGTTCGGGCTCTGGGGTTGTGGTCGGATCCGGACTAGTATTGCCGGTCTCCCCTTGCCACACCACAGATGGCTTGAACAACCTTTCCAAGAAGATGTTAGGTGGGACGGGGTCGCGCTTAGCGCCAATGCGAGCGAGGATATCCGTCGCTTGATTGTTTTCTCGGGCCACATGGTGAAATTCTAGCCCCTTGAACCGAGCTGACATTTTGAGGACAACATTACGGTAAGCCGCCATTTTTGGGTCCTTGGCGTCGAAGTCTCCGTCTATTTGGGATATTGCAAGGTTCAAATCCCCATGCACTTCTAGGCATTGAATGCCCATGGAGACTGCCATCCGAAGACCGTGCAACAGAGCCTCATATTCGGCTGCATTGTTGGAGTATGTGTGTAGTATTTGGAGTACGTATTGGACTGTATCTCCAGTGGGGGATGTCAGTACCACACCCGCTCCCAGACCAGCCAGAATCTTAGAGCTATCAAAGTGCACGATCCAATTGGAGTATGCGCCGTACTCTTTAGGGAGTTCAGCTTCTGTCCATTCGGCGACGAAGTCAGCCAATACTCGCGATTTAATGGCTCTCCGTGGTTTATATATAATGTCGAATGGGAGGAGCTTGATGGCCCACTTAGCAATCCTGCCCGTGGCATCGCGGTTGTTTATTATATCATTGAGTGGTACTTCGGAGGCCACCGTGATTGAACACTCTTGAAAGTAGTGTCGTAGTTTCCGGGATGCCATGAAGACCGCGTATGCTATCTTTTGATAATGTGGGTACTGTGACTTGCATGGTGTGAGGACAGTGGATAGGTAGTATACCGGCTTTTGAAGCGGGAACTTATGTCCGTCCTCCTCTTGTTCGACGACGAGCACTACGCTTACAACTTGGTGTGTTGCCGCTATATATAACGGCATGGGTTCTCCAATGTTTGGTGCGGCCAGGATTGGGTTGCCGGCCAAGAGGGCCTTTATTTCTTCCAGTCTGGCTGTAGCCGCATCCGTCCACTCGAAGTGTTCGGTGCCTCGAAGAAGGAGATAAAGAGGTAGTGCCTTTTCTCTCAATCGGGAGATAAAGCGGCTTAAGGCAGCCATGCATCCAGTTAATTTCTGGATTTGCTTGAGGTCTGTTGGGGTAGCCAACCGTGACAAAGCTCGGATTTTAGCCGGGTTTGCTTGAATTCCTCTATTGGAAACGATGAAGCCCAGAAGCTTTCCGGCGGGAACGCGAAAAACGCATTTTTCCGGATTGAGCTTGATGTCATATGTTCGGAGGTTGTCGCATGTGAGCCTCAGGTCGTCTATTAAAGATTCGACGTGTCTGGTCTTGATGACCACATCATCCATGTATGCCTCAACTGTTTTGCCGATTTGTTTTTTCAGGCATGTCTGAATCATGCGTTGGTAGGTTGCACTGGTGTTTTTGAGCCCAAAAGGCATGGTGTTGAAACAAAAAGGGCCGTATGGAGTGATGAATGCCGTTGCGGCCTAATCGGATTCCGCCATCTTGATTTGATGGTATCCGGAGTATGCATCGAGGAAAGACAATGAGTCGTGTCCTGCGGTAGCATCGATGATTTGAACGATGCGGGGGAGAGGGAAGGGATCCTTGGGGCAAGCCTTATTGAGGTCCTTGAAATCGACACATAGGCACCATGATTTATCCTTCTTTGGTACCATCACCAGGTTTGCTAGCCAATCTGGGTGTTCCATTTCTCTGATGAATCCGGCATCCAGTAACTTGTCTAGCTCCTATCCCATAGCTTGTCGTTTAGGCTCTGAAAAGCGCCGTAGTGCTTGCTTGAGCGTCTTGTATCCCTTCAATATGTTTAGGCTATGCTCGGCTAGCCTACGTGGGATTCCTGGCATGTCTGAAGGGTGCCAGGCGAAGATGTCCCAATTCTCGCGTAAGAATGCCCGCAATGCGGCGTCTATTCTGGGGTCCAGCTGTGCCCCGATGGATGCTGTTTTTGTAGAGTCCGTTGGGTGGACCTGGAATTTGAATATTTCATCCGCTGGTTTGAAAGAGGTGGACTTGGATCGTTTGTCGAGTATCACGTCGTCCCTGTCGACTGTGGAGTGCAACGCAGTTAGTTCTTCGGCCGCGAGGGCTTCGAATAATGCCTCAAGGGCCAGGGCGGCGGTTTTGTTTTTGGCGCAGAGTGCTACGTCCGGAATACTGGCTAGAGTGATGATTCTGTTGGGCCCGGGCATCTTGAGCTTCAGTACTCGTAGTGGGGTATGGCTTGGAAGCTCACGAAATGCGTCCCACCCTAAAAGGGCATGATATCCACTACTGAATGGGGCCACTTGGAATGTTATCTCTTCGGACCTGTAATTCTCCCGCGTGCCGAATACCACATCGAGTGTGATTTTTCCCACACATCGTGCCTCCCGACTAGTCGTGCTGCTTTGCTCAATGCGGCTTTTGTCTATTTCCATTTTGTTGAGAGTTTCCTCGTAGAAGAGGTTTAATCCACTACCGCCGTCCATGAGCACTTTAGTAAGCCGGAAGCCACCCACAATTGGACTAAGGACCAAAGCGGCTGGTGCTCGGGCTGTTCGGAATTGAGGTTCGTCACTGGCATTGAAGGTCATGGCCATGTCGTTCCATGGATTTATTAGTGCAACGTGTGGCAGACTTCGGCGAGGCCGCGGAGTGCTCTCTTGCGCCTGTTATTTTAGGCGAAAGTCTCAAAGACTGTCAATACTGTATTGTTGTTTTCTACGGTATGATGCTTTGTGGTATTGTCAATGAGGAGATCCTTGCCGTTCTTGGCCACCTGCCGAAGTATCCAACATGCTCTAAGGCTGTGTGTTGGTATGATATCCGGTGTGGTGTGAATTTTGCATGGCCCATTGAGCCATCCCTCCAATATGGTTCCGCGCCTTTTAGTGGGCTTTGGTTTCTTCGTAATTGTATCGGGTGACTTGCGAGAGTACACCCTTTTAGTTTGGACGAGGGGTTTAGTGAGAGCCAGAGGATCCCAGAATTTTGCTTGGGTTTTCCAAGCGCTTTCCATCGCACAGTACTTTTGTACTATGGCCGCCAAGTCAGTGAAGTGTGATATGTCACGACGACTTATGGCGTTGAGGATTCCCTTGTCCGTGCAATTTTTGCAAAAGAATGAGATTGCATCTTCCTTGCGACAATCCTTGACCTTGCTCATTACAAGGAGGAATCTGGCCCAAAAGTGATGTACTGTCTCTTAGGATTGTTGTCTAATGTGGGAAAGATCGCTTGTATCTAGGTGGATGGGTGGATTTAAGTCCAAACCCTGACCCAATCTAAGACCCAGGGGCAGAGGAACTTCTAAACTTGTCGGTTTGGGTTCCGGGATATTGCCCAATTTTTCTGGCCCGCTGTCCGATTCTAAGTCCGGAGTTTGGGTCATGTCCTCCCGCAAACGGGTATCCGGCTCGGAGAGCTCGGGAATCCGGACATAGTTCGTCCTCAAAATAGAGGAAGAATTGTTGCGTTGCTCCTCCACCACCGCTATCTGATGGGTGACCGGCGAAGAGTTAATCTCCCTTTGATCGGGTTTAAGCCCAATCCGATCATACTCCGTAGCAACTCCCAAGGCGGCGATGCGATCCAAGATCTCGTTTAAGGACGAGAGTTCCATCAGATCCATCTGCTTGGCGTATTCCGAGCTAACGTGGAGACTGTTTTTGATGACGTGAGAGGTCATTGTCGGCATGACAGCCGAACGGGCGGTCATGACGAAGCCGCCTAGTCAGAGGGTTTGGTCTAAAGCCAGGCTCCCCCAGAGGTGATGTTGTCGTCAATAACAAGGCAAGCCATCAAACCTTTTTTTTGACTTCATAGTGGAACTCCCAATGAAAGCACCAACGTCGGTGTCAGAACCGGTGGATCTCGGGTAGGGGGTCCCGAACTGTGCGTCTAAGGCTAATGGTAATAGGAGGCGGGGGACACAATGTTTACCCAGGTTCGGGCCCTCTCTATGGAGGTAATACCCTACTTCCTACTTGATTGATCTTGATGATATAAGTATTACAAGAGTTGATCTACCACAAGATCGTAGAGGCTAAACCCTAGAAGCTAGCCTATGATTATGATTGTTCTTGTCCTACAGACTAAACCCTCCGGTTTATATAGACACCGGAGGGGGCTAGGGTTACACAGAGTCGGTTACAGAGAAGGAGATCTACATATCCGAATTGCCAAGCTTGCCTTCCACGCAAAGGAGAGTCCCACCAGGAGACGGGACGAAGTCTTCAATGTTGCATCTTCATAGTCCAGTAGTCCGGCTGTCCGAGGCCCCCCTAATCCAGGACTCCCTCAGCTGCCGATGAAACAGGCGAATGCTCCAGAACCTCTGATGGCCCTACAAAAGTGGTAGATCAGAACCTCGTCCCGCACACATACCTGGGCGATGGCGATCCGCTGGTCCCAGTCAGGAGACGAATGGATGGGCACAAGGTCTAGTCCTGCAACCTTGTGCTTTCTCGTCCTCTAGGTACTGCTTGAACTCGGCGAGGCAGAGCTTCACCGAGTCCGGATCGTTGGTGTACATCACATTCGACTTGGTGCAGCCATAGGACTGAACGGCAAACTCAAAGGGGAACTCCTTGCTGAAGTCCATATCCAGCAGGCTCACCCCTCGGATCGCCATTGGAGTCTCTTCAAGTGAACGAGTGGGTAGGCGGCGGCAGCAGTTCGTTTTTCATCTCTTGGGGAACTGGACTCAACAGTAAACTGAGTGTGTACAGGCAACAACAGTTACTACCCCTCCCTCGTCCGCTGCACGCCCAGTAGAAGATGCACCGTTGGCGCATTCAAACGCCTCCATTAAGAAACCTACTCCGGCCACACGTCGGTTCATGAGCGGGTCTATATTGGTACTGTAATAACAGGAGTTAGTTGTCACTTTACTTAAATTTAATTAGCTTTAATAGAAATTTATACTTAAAACAAGCAATGCATTGGCTCGTTCTATCAGTGCCACATGATCAGCATGCACAACAATTAGAATTATTATTCTCAGGACGCACACGATCAGCACATTTGTCGTAATTTCACACAGATAATACTACCAAGTTTGAACTATTTGTTATGGTTGTTGTCCTCTGCATCATCATGCCGTGTTTCCTAGCTTGGAAGACTCGGAACCAATAAATAAGATCCAAATAATAAGAATAACAAAGATGCCTACACATCTCATTGATTCCCAGCTTGCAAGATTCAAAACCAACAATTAAGATCCAAATAATAAGTACAACAAAGATGCCTACACATCTCATTGATTCCCAGCTTGTAAGATTCAGAACCAACAAATAAGATTCAAATAATAAGTACAACAAAGATGCCTACACATCTCATTGATTCCCAGCTTGCAAGATTTAGAACCAACCCATTAGAGCCTTTTGATAAAGTACATATCGGGATTAAATCCATCTTGACTAGCCATGTCATACAATCGAAGAACTTGGCGAATTCTCTTGACCGTCACAACACCTGTAGTTGAGTATTCTTGTTTGCACAACACAAACAAGAAGAGCATGCTTACTATAATAGTGGCACTCTTTGAACTCAACCTGCACCTCCACTCGGATGAGGCCAGCCTGGAGTTCCATGATTCAATTCATGCGCCTTTTTCTGCAGTTCACCTGAAATGAGTAAAGATTGCATCATTTAGCTAGCACAAAGTACTTGCTCTCGTGAGCCGGCAGGTTCTTCTTTAGTAGTTGCACTAAAATTGAGGAACATTAAGGTTGGCTGTCCCACTCATGTAAGGTGCAACTATAATTTGCTTATCCTTTTGTGCAGTTCCACTAAAATAAAGTGCCATTGTGGTGACAGTGACGACTCATCTTGCAGAGGCTAATAAGATGTTGCATGAGATTACCAGCAGAACTTGACGGTGATTATTGAAACTCCAATCACCATTTTATGCAGTTCCACCAAAATTGAGAGATGTTGCCCACGTGACATTTTAGTTGAACTGCACAAGACACTCATTCCAAAAAATGTGTTTTGTGCAGTTCACCAAAAGGTCACAATAGCAACAAGGTGAAATGGATATCCCTATCTGCACAAAAAGATAGAAAGTAAATAGTTGTTGGTCAATAAGAATATACGAAACATACACGAAATGAAAAGAAGCATGTTAATTATGTTCATGGTAATCAAGCAAGGACAGTAGACATTTTAAAACGTCAGCAATGATTCATGTTACAGGAAGCATTACGACAACAATGACATTCGTCAAATATGGGATTACTTTAATGGTGGCATTGCTTGTTTACCAGATACAGTAAATAAACAACAGATAAGGAGTTGTTTTATGGGCATGGGACGGTGGGGACACCAGGACACTCAGTAGCATAAAGGAGAAACTTACTTATCATACTGGGGAAAATAGCAGGAGTACCATTTGTAACATAGTTTAATTGCATCTTATCACGGGAGGCATTAGATTAGCAATAATACTGGTTAGACATGTCCCTAAGGTAACAGTGTGATCGCTTCATTTTACATGCGCCCTTACATTAACAACAGCAAAAGGTTGGTGTAAGGACATGCGACAGTGGACGCATCAGCACAACGTACCTACAAGTAGGCATAAAGTGGTGATGCCGAGTTTGTTCATGCTATGTGAGGGCAAAAAATCTAATCGTGGAGACCTTTTTACTATGTGAGGGCAGCAAACCTAATCTTGGAGACTTTTTACTATGTGAGGGCAGCAAATGTAATCCTGGAGACCTTTTACTATGTGAGGGTAGCAAATCTAATCCTGGAGATCTTTTACTATGTGAGGGCAACAAATCTAATCCTGGAGATCTTGTACTACGTTGGAGGTAGTAGCCATGTCTCACATGTAGAAAGTGAAGGTTCGGAGAGGAGCGAGTTCACCTTGTGTCCAATGGCGTATGTTCGAGGTCTCATCATATGTCCTATTGGGGTTTGGAGAGTAGTCGGAGTGTACATGGGAATGAACGTGGGATGCTCCACATCAGATCCCTTCCTTACACCTTGCCCACCGCACATGTATTATGCTTTATAGGGAAGGTCGTCGGGGCGTCGTGCCGAACCCGCGGCGACTCACCAACAAGGGGCGCCCAAGCCGGGTAGGCTCAAAAGGAAAGCGGTCAGGACTGAGACGCCGTCGAAGAGGTATGATTTAAATACCTGCTCCGTGATTATCATTTTTAAAATATAACAATGTCCACTATGTCCTGGCAGAAAGAGTATTCGCCGGACTATGTCTGGAGATCCTGCCGGCCACGCCTCTACAAGCCGGACTCCAGAACCGGCCTCAAGGGTGGAGGCTAACATGGGGACAACACTGGACGATCCTCCTACAGAGGATGCGGATAGAATATCCGCTACGAATTCTGAGGTGGAGAGCGCCATGAATCATCGGCGTCGGCGGGCCGTACTCCGCGACCCTAATTTTTCTGAAGAGGCTTTTAATGCCTTCAATTCGGGAGACGCATACATCCGAGCTGCTCAAGATGGGCTTGCTAGAGCCACAGACTAGTATGTAAAAGATATACGGGTAAGCAAAATCTGATAATTATGTACATCAATAGCCCCTGAGACTAAAAATAGTTGGCACAACTGATTTAAGGATCATTATGTGAATAGGTTCTTACAAAGAAGAACACCCATTTGTCTCAAGAGCTGGACGAGTGCAAAGCCCGGCTAAGGGCGGCAAATGCCGAAGTGGAGGAATCCAAGAAGGCCTCATCTGGTAATACTTGTCTCGATCAAAAAGAACGTAATTACGTGTACCAGTTGGTATTCGGCATGCTTGCAAATCTGACAATAGATTCTGCAGACAATCCCGGAGTGAATCCGGAGATCGTACAAGAGGATGAGCAACGAGCTCAATGACAACTAGAGGCTGGTGAGCGTGTGCTTACACGGGTCAGGCGAGAGAAAAACGATCTCCAGGATGCCAATACCTGGCTGAGCATTGAATTGAAAGATGTTCGGGCCCAGCTTGCTGACTCCGTCAAGGAGAATAAGAGGCTTCAACACGGAATTTTTAGTATGTGCCCAAATGAACCTTTATATAGTTCAGCGAAGAAACGGGCTAACAGAGTTATGTCTGTAGGTATACTGACAGGTCGTCCCGAAGAGGAGATGCCCAGATCCGTAGGCGATCTTCTACAAGAGCTTTCGCAACTGCACGAACAAGTTTGGCAGGTGATGCGGGGTATTGCACAGGCCTTGTGGCCGTCCGCCTCCCTGCTAGGAAGCATGGGGGAGCTTGTAGAGCTGCTCAAGGGAGCGCGGTGGCACTTCCGTTTATGGAAGATATCTGCCTATCGACAAGGTGCGAGGGAAGCTTGGGCCATGGCAAAAACATGGTACACCAAGCTCGATCCGAATCACATGGCCCTGGTCAGACCTGTATGGTCAGATGGGAAAGAGATTCCCGTTAGTCTGGTATATGACCAGGTAGGATTAACCGCAAAGTATTCCCAACAGGATTGTAGGCTAGACCGCCTATTGGATGGTGTAGAGGAAGAATTTAGCCAGTCTAAGTGACTGTCTACTTCAATGGACATATTTTGTCTCTAGCCAGATTGTAAATCATTTGTCATGGCGGACCTTTTTGCTTTAGCCTCCGGACCCGACAGTCCGGAGTGTTTCCAAATACCCGCGCAGTTATGTAAACCGGGGTACACATGGAAACTAGGCGTAGGGGTCATAAGTGCTTGAACAGGCAAGTACCAACTAGCTTTGTTATATTACATGGATAGTAAGAAACATCTTCCAGGGAGAATAGTTCCGTTAAGGGTTCCTTTCCCTGGGTACACATGCATTAATGTGCATGTCCGAACTGCGAACAGAGATGCAGTATATGAAACATCTGGGGTTTGTATTGTAATAGGTAAGAAACATCTTTAGTTCACTGACCGATTATTCCCTTAAGAACTCTAGCTTTCGGCTTCACCCAGTCAGAGGTACACGTCCGGCGTACCCGGCAGTAACAATCCCAGAGGTGCTCCCCTTATGCCCTAGCCAAACTAACGGGAACAAAGGGCATAAACACAGGAGCCAGGCAACCCAGATTGTCCGAAACTTAAGTCATATCGATGTATATAATGGTGAAGAAAAGGTACATATGGAAAAGAGTGGGCATATGCCCTGAAGGTAATTATATTAAGCTTCTGTATAAGAAGCCCCCAGGTGTAGTGAGCGCGCATGGCGCGTCAAGAGTGTGTAGTCGAGTCACACCTGGAGCCTTTAGGGCCATAAAAAGAAAGAAATAAATAAAGAAAGAAAGAGGATATAACTTAAAAAAAGGCGGAGGGAAGGAGAAGAACACAGAGTTCGGCGTTAGGCGTAGAATCTTCGGAGTCTGGCCGCATTCCATGGGTTCGGCTCGAGTTGATTATCTGATGCATCACGCAGGCGGTACACCCCTCCAGTGAGAACTTTATCAATGATGAAGGGACCCTCCCACTTGGGCTTTAGCTTGTCCTTTTTCTTCTCCGGTAGGCGTAGAACGAGTTCGCCAACGTTATAAGTTTTGTCCCATACTTCTCTGCTTTGATACCTTCGAGCCTATTGCTGATAAAATGCGCAACGAGATTTTGCGACGTCGCACTCCTCCTCCAGGGCATCTAAACTGTCCTGCCGATCTAGCTTGGCTTCTCTCTCTTCATACATGCGCACCCGAGGTGAGTCATGAATGATATCGCAGGACAATACCACCTCTGCGCCGTACACCATGAAGAATGGTGTGTATCCGGTAGTGCGATTCGGCATGGTGTGCAGTCCCCATAGTACGGAGTCGAGCTCCTCGACCCAGTGTGTGTCTGATTCCTTCAAGGATCGCACTAGTCTGGGTTTGATGCCGCTCATAATAAGACCATTTGCTCGTTCGAGTTGACCGTTTGTTTGGGGGTGATAGATGGAGGTGTAATCGAGCTTAATGCCCATGTTGCCGCACCAAGTTTTCACCTCGTCGGTTGTGAAGTTGGAGCCATTAACGGTGATGATGTTGTGGGGGACACCGTAACGGTGCACGACCCCTGATATGAAGTCTATCACTGGTCTGGATTCGGCCGTTTTAATTGGTTTGGCCTCTACCCATTTGGTGAATTTATCTACCATGATCAACATGTATTTTTCTTATGGCTACCTCCTTTAAGGCGTCCGACCATATCGAGCACCCAGACCGCAAAGGGCCAAGTTATAGGGATTGTTTGGAGTGCGGTAGGTGGCATATGTCTTTGATTGGCGAAGAGCTGGCAACAGACGCAATGTTGGACGAGGTCCTGTGCGTCTGCTCGGGGTGTCGGCCAGTAGAATCCTGTATGGAAGGCCTTGCTTACGAGGGCCCGAGCTGCGGCATGAATTTCGGCCAAGAGCTGCAGCCCTTCCTCTTCGGAGATACATCTTTGGAGTACTCCGCTAGCACTTTTCTTATAAAGCTCTCCCTCGTGGACCTTGTAGGCTTTAGAGCGCCACACAATGCAACGTGCCTCATTTTGGTCCTTGGGGAGTTCTTGCCTATTTAGGTAGGCTAAGAAGGGTTTGGTCCAGGGGGCGATGACAACCATGATTGCATGGGCCAAAGGTGTTATTTCAGTGGCGGAGCCTCCGATTATGTCAGAGTGTTCGGGCTCTGGGTTGTGGTCGGATCCGGACTAGTATTGCCGGTCTCCCCTTGCCACACCACAGATGGCTTGAACAACCTTTCCAAGAAGATGTTAGGTGGGACGGGGTTGCGGTTAGCGCCAATGCGAGCGAGGATATCCGTCGCTTGATTGTTTTCTCGGGCGACATGGTGAAATTCAAGCCCCTTGAACCGAGCTGACATTTTGAGGACATCATTACGGTAAGCCACCATTTTTGGGTCCTTGGCGTCGAAGTCTCCGTCTATTTGGGATATTGCAAGGTTCAAATCCCCATGCACTTCTAGGCATTGAATGCCCATGGAGACTGCCATCCGAAGACCGTGCAACAGAGCCTCATATTCGGCTGCATTGTTGGAGTCCGTGTGTAGTATTTGGAGTACGTATTGGACTGTATCTCCAGTGGGGGATGTCAGTACCACACCCGCTCCCAGACCAGCCAGAATCTTAGAGCCGTCAAAGTGCATGATCCAATTGGAGTATGCGCCGTACTCTTTAGGGAGTTCAGCTTCTGTCCATTCGGCGATGAAGTCAGCCAGTACTCGCGATTTAATGGCTCGTTGTGGTTTATATATAATGTCGAACGGGAGGAGCTTGATGGCCCACTTAGCAATCCTACCCGTGGCATCGCGATTGTTTATTATATCATTGAGTGGTACTTCGGAGGCCACCGTGATTGAACACTCTTGAAAGTAGTGTCATAGTTTCCGGGATGCCATGAAGACCGTGTATGCTATCTTTTGTTAATGTGGGTACTGTGACTTGCATGGTGTGAGGACAGTGGATAGGTAGTATACCGGCTTTTGAAGCGGGAACTTATGTCCGTCCTCCTCTCGTTCGACGACGAGCACTACGCTTACAACTTGGTGTGTTGCCGCTATATATAACAGCATGGGTTCTCCAATGTTTGGTGCGGCCAGGATTGGGTTGCCGGCCAAGAGGGCCTTTATTTCTTCCAGTCTGGCCATAGCCGCATCCGTCCACTCGAAGTGTTCGGTGCCTCGAAGAAGGAGATAAAGAGGTAGTGCCTTTTCTCTCAATCGGGAGATAAAGCGGCTTAAGGCAGCCATGCATCCAGTTAATTTCTGGATTTGCTTGAGGTCTGTTGGGGTAGCCAACTGTGACAAAGCTCGGATTTTAGCTGGGTTTGCTTGAATATCTCTATTGGAAACGATGAAGCCCAGAAGCTGTCCGGCGGGAACGCCGAAAACGCATTTTTCCGGATTGAGCTTGATGTCATATGTTCGAAGGTTGTCACATGTGAGCCTCAGGTCGTCTATTAAAGATTCGACGTGTCTGGTCTTGATGACCACATCATCCATGTATGCCTCAACTGTTTTGCCAATTGGTTTTTTCAGGCATGTCTGAATCATGCGTTGGTAGGTTGCACTGGTGTTTTTGAGCCCAAAAGGCATGGTGTTGAAACAAAAAGGGCCGTATGGAGTGATGAATGCCGTTGCGGCCTAATCGGATTCCGCCATCTTGATTTGATGGTATCGGGAGTATGCATCGAGGAAAGACAATGAGTCGTGTCCTGCGGTAGCATCGATGATTTGAACGATGCGGGGGAGAGGGAAGGGATCCTTGGGGCAAGCCTTATTGAGGTCCTATAAATCGACACATAGGCGCCAGAATTTATCCTTCTTTGGTACCATCACCAGGTTTGCTAGCCAATCTGGGTGTTCCATTTCTCTGATGAATCCGGCATCTAGTAACTTGGCTAGCTCCTATCCCATAGCTTGTCGTTTAGGCTCTGAAAAGAGCCGTAGTGTTTGCTTGAGCGGCTTGTATCCCTTCAATATGTTTAGGCTATGCTCGGCCAGCCTACATGGGATTCCTGGCATGTCTGAAGGGTGCCAGGCGAAGATGTCCCAATTCTCGCGTAAGAATGACCGCAGTGCGGCGTCTATTCTGGGGTCCAGCTATGCCCCGATGGATGCTGTTTTTGTAGAGTCCGTTGGGTGGACCCGGAATTTGAATATTTCATCCGCTGGTTTGAAAGAGGTGGACTTGGATCATTTGTCGAGTATCACGTCGTCCCTGTCGACTGTGGAGTGCAACGCAGTTAGTTCTTCGGCCGCGAGGGCTTCGAATAATGCCTCAGGGGCCAGGGCGGCGGTTTTGTTTTTGGCGCAGAGTGCTACGTCCGGAATACTGGCTAGAGTGATGATTCTGTTGGGCCCGGGCATCTTGAGCTTCAGTACTCGTAGTGAGGTATGGCTTGGAAGCTCATGAATGCGTCCCGCCCTAAAAGGGCATGATATCCACTACTGAATGGGGCCACTTGGAATGTTATCTCTTCGGACCTGTAATTCTCCCGCGTGCCGAATACCACATCGAGTGTGATTTTTCCCACACATCGTGCCTCCCGACTAGTCGTCCTGCTTTGCTCAATGCGGCTTTTGTCTATTTCCATTTTGTTGAGAGTTTCCTTGTAGAAGAGGTTTAATCCACTGCCGCCGTCCATGAGCACTTTGGTAAGCCGGAAGCCACCCACAATTGGACTAAGGACCAAAGCGGCTGGTGCTCGGGCTGTTCGGAATTGAGGTTCGTCACTGGCATTGAAGGTCATGGCCATGTCGTTCCATGGATTTATTAGTGCAACGTGTGGCAGACTTCGGCGAGGCCGCGGAGTGCTCTCCTGCGCCTGTTATTTTAGGCGAAAGTCTCAAAGACTGTCAATACTGTATTGTTGTTTTCTGCGGTATGATGCTCTGTGGTATTGTCAATGAGGAGATCCTTGCCGTTCTTGGCCACCTGCCGAAGTATCCAACATGCTCTAAGGTTGTGTGTTGGTATGATATCCGGTGTGGTGTGAATTTTGCATGGCCCATTAAACCATCCCTCCAATATGGTTCCGCGCCTTTTAGTGGGCTTTGGTTTCTTCGTAATTGTATCGGGTGACTTGCGAGAGTACACCCTTTTAGTTTGGACGAGGGGTTTAGTGAGAGCCGGAGGATCCTAGAATTTTGCTTGGGTTTTCCAAGCGCTTTCCATCGCACAATACTTTTGTACTATGGCCGCCAAGTCAGTGAAGTGTGATATGTCATGGCGACTTATGGCGTTGCGGATTCCCTTGTCCGTGCAATTTTTGCAAAAGAATGAGATTGCATCTTCCTCGCGACAATCCTTGACCTTGCTCATTACAAGGAGGAATCTGGCCCAAAAGTGATGTACTGTCTCTTAGGATTGTTGTCTAATGTGGGAAAGATCGCTTGTATCTAGGTGGATGGGTGGATTTAAGTCTGAACCCTGACCCAATCTAAGACCCAGGGGCAGAGGAACTTCTGAACTTGTCGGTTTGGGTTCCGGGATATTGCCCAATTTTTCTGGCCCGTTGTCCGACTCTAAGTCCGGAGTTTGGGTCATGTCCTCCCGCAAACGGGTATCCGGCTCGGAGAGCTCGGGAATCTGGACATAGTTCGTCCTCAAAATAGAGGAAGAATTGTTGCGTTGCTCCTCCACCACTGCTATCTGATGGGTGACCGGCGAAGAGTTAATCTCCCTTTGATCGGGTTTAAGCCCAATCCGATCATACTCCGTAGCAACTCCCAAGGCGGTGATGCGATCCAAGATCTCGTTTAAGGACGAGAGTTCCATCAGATCCATCTGCTTGGCGTATTCCGAGCTGACGTGGAGACTGTTTTTGATGACGTGAGAGGTCATTGTCGGCATGACAGCCGAACGGGCGGTCATGACGAAGCCGCCTAGTCGGAGGGTTTGGTCGAAAGCCAGGGCTCCCCCAGAGGTGATGTTGTCATCGATAACAAGGCAAGCCATCAAACGTTTTTTTGACTTCATAGTGGAACTCCCAATGAAAGCACCAACGTCGGTGTCAGAACCGGTGGATCTCGGGTAGGGGGTCCCGAACTGTGCGTCTAAGGCTAATGGTAATAGGAGGCGGGGGACACAATGTTTACCCAGGTTCGGGCCCTCTCTATGGAGGTAATACCCTACTTCCTACTTGATTGATCTTGATGATATAAGTATTACAAGAGTTGATCTACCATGAGATCGTAGAGGCTAAACCCTAGAAGCTAGCTTATGATTATGATTGTTCTTGTCCTACGGACTAAACCCTCCAGTTTATATAGACACCGGAGGGGGCTAGGGTTACACAGAGTCGGTTACAGAGAAGGAGATCTACATATCCGAATTGCCAAGCTTGCCTTCCATGCAAAGGAGAGTCCCACCCGGACATGGGACGAAGTCTTCAATGTTGCATCTTCATAGTCCAGTAGTCCGGCTGTCCGATGCCCCCCCCTAATCCAGGACTCCCTCAGCTGCCGATGAAACAGGCAAATGCTCCAGAACCTCTGATGACCCTACAAAAGTGGTAGATCAGAACCTCGTCCCGCACACATACCTGGGCGATGGCGATCCGCTGGTCCCAGTCAGGAGATGAATGGATGGGCACAAGGTCTAGTCCTGCAACCTTGTGCTTTCTCGTCCTCTAGGTACTGCTTGAACTCGGCGAGGTAGAGCTTCACCGAGTCCGGATCGTTGGTGTACATCACATTCAACTTGGTGCAGCCATAGGACTGAACGGCGAACTCAAAGGGGAACTCCTTGCTGAAGTCCATATCTAGCAGGCTCACCCCTCGGATCGCCATTGGAGTCTCTTCAAGTGAACGAGTGGGTAGGCGGCGGCAGCAGTTCGTTTTTCATCTCTTAGGGAACTGGACTCAACAGTAAACTGAGTGTGTACATGCAACAACAGTTACTACCCCTCCCTCGTCCGCTGCACGCCCGGTAGAAGATGCACCGTTGGCGCATTCAAACGCCTCCATTAAGAAACCTACTCCGGCCACACGTCGGTTCACGAGCGGGTTTATATTGGTACTGTAATAACAGGAGTTAGTGGTCACTTTACTTAAATTTAATTAGCTTTAATAGAAATTTATACTTAAAACAAGCAATGCATTGGCTCGTTCTATCAGTGCCACATGATCAGCATGCACAACAATTAGAATTATTATTCTCAGGACGCACACGATCAGCACATTTGTCGTAATTTCACACAGATAATACTACCAAGTTTGAACTATTTGTTATGGTTGTTGTCCTCTCCATCATCATGTCGTGTTTCCCAGCTTGGAAGATTCAGAACCAACAAATAAGATCCAAATAATAAGAATAACAAAGATGCCTACACATCTCATTGATTCCCAGCTTGCAAGATTCAAAACCAACAATTAAGATCCAAATAATAAGTACAACAAAGATGCCTACACATCTCATTGATTCCCAGCTTGTAAGATTCAGAACCAACAAATAAGATTCAAATAATAAGTACAACAAAGATGCCTACACATCTCATTGATTCCCAGCTTGCAAGATTTAGAACCAACCCATTAGAGCCTTTTGATAAAGTGAATATCGGGATTAAATCCATCTTGACTAGCCATGTCATACGATCGAAGAACTTGGCGAATTCTCTTGACCGTCACAACACCTGTAGTTGAGTATTCTTGTTTGCACAACACAAACAAGAAGAGCATGCTTACTATAATAGTGGCACTCTTTGAACTCAACCTGCACCTCCACTCGGATGAGGCCAGCCTGGAGTTCCATGATTCAATTCATGCGCCTTTTTCTACTGTTCACCTGAAATGAGCAAAGATTGCATCATTTAGCTAGCACGAAGTACTTGCTCTCGTGAGCCGGCAGGTTCTTCTTTAGTAGTTGCACTAAAATTGAGGAACATTAAGGTTGGCTGTCCCACTCATGTAAGGTGCAACTATAATTTGCTTATCCTTTTGTGCAGTTCCACTAAAATAAAGTGCCACTGTGGTGACAGTGACGACTCATCTTGCAGAGGCTAATAAAATGTTGCATGAGATTACCAGCAGAACTTGACGGCGATTTTTGAAACTCCAATCACCATTTTATGCAGTTCCACCAAAATTGAGAGATGTTGCCCACGTGACATTTTAGTTGAACTGCACAAGACACTCATTCCAAAAAAGTGTTTTGTGCAGTTCACCAAAAGGTCACAATAGCAACAAGGTGAAATGGATATCCCTATCTGCACAAAAAGATAGAAAGTAAACAGTTGCTGGTCAATAAGAATATACGAAACATACACGAAATGAAAAGAAGCATGTTAATTATGTTCATGGTAATCAAGCAAGGACAGTAGAAATTTTAAAACGTCAGCAATGCTTCTTGTTACAGGAAGCATTACGACAACAATGACATTCGTCAAATATGGGATTACTTTAATGGTGGCATTGCTTGTTTACCAGATACAGTAAATAAACAACAGCTAAGGAGTTGGTTTATGGGCATGGGACGGTGGGGACACCAGGACACTCAGTAGCATAAAGGAGAAACTTACTTATCATACTGGGGAAAACAGCAGGAGTACCATTTGTAACACAGTTTAATTGCATCTTATCACGGGAGGCATTAGATTAGCAATAACACTGGTTAGACATGTCCCTAAGGTAACAGTGTGATCGCTTCATTTTACATGCGCCCTTACATTAACAACAGCAAAAGGTTGGTATAAGGACATGCGACAGTGGACGCATCAGCACAACGTACCTACAAGTAGGCATAAAGTGGTGATGCCGAGTTTGTTCATGCTATGTGAGGGCAAAAAATCTAATCGTCGAGACCTTTTTACTATGTGAGGGCAGCAAACCTAATCTTGGAGACTTTTTACTATGTGAGGGCAGCAAATGTAATCCTGGAGACCTTTTACTATGTGAGGGTAGCAAATCTAATCCTGGAGATCTTTTACTATGTGAGAGCAGCAAATCTAATCCTGAGACCTTTTACTATGTGAGGGCAGCAATTCTAATCCTGGAGACCTTTTACTATGTGAGGGAAACAAATCTAATCTTGGACATACTCTGTTGACTTGTCCACCAGCCGCCACTTTCTATCCTTTTTTCAACCAATAATAGATCTGTTCCTTATCCAGTTTGTACTGCATTTTCCCATTATTTCCCTTTTCAACCAAGAGACCGGTTGCATATCCAGTCTCTACTACTTTCACCATATTATTTCCTCTTTGAATCGAGTCCTAGATTCATGTTACAACTTTCCTCCTTTCTTCGTTATTTGAACAAAGTCCTAGATTCGAATGCATGAAGTAGCTTTACCTCTAATAATGCTAAAAATTTAGGTGGCTTTCGAAGAGCTGATGGGAGTAGAAAAAGATGCACATGCATACATGTGGGGAGCTGGGGCAGTAGATCAAGGCCGCTTTCGAAGAACTTATACCTGAGGGTCGTCGGGATATCAGCGGCGGTAGGTCGGATCTGCGGACAATACGCCGGGGAGGAAGAAGGGTCGGAGGACCTGCCGAGCCGGCGCTGTGTCGGAGAGAACGGCACGGGTAGAGGATCGGGCCCCTCCGGCAGCTGTGGGTTTCCTCCCTCGCCGGCGATGACCACGTGAACGATGCACCTAGCGCTCTACACACACCAGCCGAAGGGATCAGGCCAGATCTGTGACCAGCGGTGAGCAGAGAGAAAATGTCGCTACTGCTGTCTTGTTTATTTCTGGAGAGGATGAGAGAATAAAGAGAGCAACCCTAGTAAAGCAAGCGCTTAGGCCCCTGCGTACATATATAGTGGAGTGATTATCTTTTTCTCCCCACAATAAGCGTTTCAATTTGTGCACGTGGCATTAAAGAAAAGAAACTCTCTATTTAAGGCGACTAATTGTATGACTCCTACATAATACTAGTAGTAGTAGTATTGTTCACTTGTGCTCCCTGGCCCTCCTTTCATTGAACAACCCCACAGGTGAATAAACATACAGTACTAGTATTTATATAGAACGAACAAGCTCGAACTATTTTCGCGTAGTTAAAAGTTGAGGGTGGGGCTCCTGGGGTTTTCGCGTAGGCGGTTTGATAGAGGGGCGAGGAGGGTGAGGGAGTAGCGGATTCAACTTACTACTGGAAAGGTTGGGCTGTGCGATTTGACGGTGCATTACTGCTGGAACGACTTGTGATATGACTACTCACTATAGTCATGAATTACTGTCGGTACGACCGGGGTGATGCCCCCCTTCCGTTCCGCACTCTAATTTGGTGCATGACACGTATTACGTCAACCGGGATGCTGCTGGCGGTCCCACATGTTGGCAAAGTAGTACGTAGTAGTAAGAAGGAGCAAAGAATCATGCGGTATATCTTTCTAGAGATTCCAACAAGTGACTAGACTACACCGCGTGCAGTACTCCCTCCCTTCTAGTTTATAGGTCTCAAATCTCATCAACCAAGGCGTTTTGCGATTGGAGGAATGTATCTTGTACTTTACAAAACTACCCTAATTAAACTCATCCATTAATTACGTAGTTCTCTCGTTTTCCTCTCCGCCTTGGTTGCGGTGCACAATATTGAGCACTCCTATATGACTAGCCGCACTATCTACATGCGGGACATCAAAGCATCCAGGCCCGCGTGCCATCCACCAAATCACAACGAGGTGCTATAGTCGAAACTCACCGGTCAACCCGGTGTGGCCGTCATGACCCATCATATCACAAAACCCACACCTTTACCAGTAGTGGTAAAGTGGCCTCAAAGTTGGACTGGAAGAAGCAACCATCATTTGAATGGAACGCTCGTTGAATCCCTTTCTCCCCTTTCTTGAAGAAGACCTCACTCCAGGCTACTCACTTCTGCCTTTTTTCTTCTGTACCAATGAAGAAAAGGTGGGCGAATCAGTGATGCTGCTATATTTTCATTCCAAGAATCTTCTTTTTGCGAAGCACTGACCGATTCTCACAACCTATTATTTTCCCGTTTTCATTGCGATTGTGGTTTCCTTTCGATTGCTTTTTGTTTGTCTGTTCATTGATGGATCCTGGAGCACTAGGCAAAGAGTTGCTGGCAGACAACCCACTGGAGACAGCGATCTCCAGGAAGCGAGCACCGACCAACGAGTTGACCATGTTGGCGGGCTAACCCATGGAGACAAAGAACTCCAAGAAACAAGCACTAGCCAAAGAGTTGACGACGTTGGCGGACGAACTCCTCAAAGAAAGTTGGAAGAGCAGCAAGGGCCCCATCGTGCCTACCCCAGAAACTCTGATGGCCTCCTATGCGAGGCTCAAGGTCGAGTTTGAGGAGATAGTCGCCGTTGAGAAGCAGTATTCCCATGGCAAGGTGATGGCCCCCATCGAGGACGAGGACATGGCCCCCAGAGGGATGGGATCCCCCGGTGAGCTGCACAAGGTAAAAATAATGGCTTATTACCATAGTTGTGGTTTTTGATTATTTGCAATGTGCTTGCTAATATGTCAGGGTTTTGTAGGTGCCAATGGACGTCCTTGATGATTCCGATATCGTGGCCCGTCCTATGGACAATGCCCCAGAGATCGTTTTTGATTTCGTGGTCTGTCCTGTTGGCATCGCCCCGGAGATCGATTCCGATGCCGCTGTCCATCCTGTGGATATCGCCCCAAAGATCAATTCCGATGTCGCGGTCAGTCCTATGGGCATCGCCCCAGAGATAGGTTCCCATGCCGTTGTCCGTGCTGTGGTCATTGCCCGAGAGATCGATGACAAGAAATAGTTGGTCGCGCTAATACTTTAGGGTAGTTTGCATTGCCCTGTGTTTAATTACTAGAACGATGCGTGTTATCAAACCATCTTAGGGTTAGTGCACTGTCTTGTGTGGGCTGTACTTGCTACTTTTGTTTGATAGTGAATCATGCGAATCCTCTCCGAGTTATGGAAATAGATGTACACCAGCTTTTGATGTAATATATGGCATGCTTAGATGTAAGTTTGAACTGTTTATCATATCAGCAGGGCTTATTTGATGACTCTTGGTGTTAGTAGGCTAGCTACTGTGCGAGCTATAGTACTTGCAAAACACTCACCAATGAGAAATGTTGGGGCTGATGAGCTCGTGGTACGCTTATACTGATCCGTCGTTGATCGGCCAATAGCCCAAGCTCCTAAAATTGTAGGCTTAGCGATCGATCGGACAATAGTTGACACGGATACATTCAGGCCTCATTTGGTTCATAGGGTAGGAAAATCGTAGCAAAAGTACAGAGACATACAACACAAAATCATAGCAGTACAGAGACGTCCCTCCATTCCAAAATAGATGAGTTAACGTTATACTACTAACTTTGAAATAGAGGGAGTACAAATCCTAGGCGGGCTAGTTTGGCCTAGTGGGTTTTAGTGATATGACGTGGCACAGTGTCGTCCAGTCTTCGCGTGTGGTAGCAGTACTACAGGTAGACTAAGTTTTCTTGAAGAAGCGGAATTCAACGAAGTCATGATGGTTCCTTCATTCGACTAACTTACAGTGGGAAAAGTTGAGCCTGCGCTACGACCAGGGTGGACCAGGATAATTTTGTGCATGGTAGGTGGACCAGGATGGTCGACGTCCCACATGTCGGCGAATGAAAGTATTCTTTCCGATATAGTGGACAAGCAACGAGTATTCATTGTTTATTTTTGATGAAACCTATCGTCTCCACTGTTACGACGGAGGAGTGTGAAACACGGCAGCCCAGTGAACTTGGCATGTGCACCACTCCCTCCTTCCTCATGTAGTACTACCATAGTGTTGACTATAAGGTTACAACTTTTTCTCACTTTCTCTCTATCTATTTCCTCTCAAATGTTTTTTACCTTTCTTTTTTAGACACAATTGTTTTTATGCCTCTTTTTTTGAATTAGTTTTTTATACCTAGGAGCACGTGTAGAGACGGGCTCCTGGAGATCCCACTCCTTGACTTTGTCAATGCCTCTCTCTCCTCCACATAAGCGGGCTTAGGGCATGTACAATGGGTCTATTGTAGGGATGCCACATAGGATAAATGATGAGGTGGAGGAAAGAGAAATCATAAGAAAAGGCTTGTCTTGTCTTATTTAAGAGAAGACAAGAGATGATCTCTTAGCACAATATGTTTCACCATGTTTTTAGGAATAACTAGTTATTGAAGATAAAGCTAAGAGATGATCCATTGTACACATGTTTTTTTGTCATCTCTAAATTACATGCAAGACTTATGATAAGACTATCTTATCAACCATTGTGCATGCCCTTTATAGCCCAGAATTTTACTGGTACTACTTGCTATGAATGCGGGCAGATGGCGTCTGAGGGGGGAGCACGCGCGGGGCGATGGTGGGGTGGGGGAGGGGTTCTGGTGGGCCAGGGCAGTAAGAAAGCGGGCTTGGAAGCGGTGCGTACTCCCACATGGCCCACTCACATTATCACCACATATTTCTTGGAGTCCATGCACAGCGGGCGGGCGATCTCTTCTCTCCCCCCCCCCCGTCTCTCTCCTCAGCCGACGCCTGCCGAGCGATTAGATTTCGGCTATCGATGGTTTATTCAATTGCAGTCCCACCTGTCAGCGAAAATGCAAGACAACTCGTGTCCCCTCTGGTGAGCAGCATGCGAGACGGACTGTCGGGGGTGTGATGTGAACGTGACGCATACGAGTTGTAATTGTGCCGTCTTTTCCTTTTGAACTTGCAAAGCGTAACATTTTCGTGCGATCGATTGATAGAAATCCAGAACAAAATGATGAGGGCGGTGCTTTCCCGCGCGTTAGGCCAGCTAGTTTGAGTGATATGACGTGCTACAGTGCCGTCCACTTGCTCCATTTTTATGTAAGCAAGAGTGTTAACTCTTACGTGGGAGGAGTGTGAAACACAGCGGATCTGATTTTGATCGAGGGGTAAATGTTCCTTGCGAAATAATGGAGCACTGTTAGCGATTATAGAATGATAGTTAAGGCATCTCCAGCGCTGGCCCTCAAATTTACACTGGCATCTGTCTGAGGACACTGATGGATGCCATCCAATGCTGCCCGCATACCTTTCGACAACTATATGAACTAACCAGACGAAATTCATGCAAACAAAGCAAATTTCAATTTGATCGGATGAAATTCATTACATTTCGAGAACTTTTCCTATAAACTGGACGAAATTCATTACATATTTCGCACAAACCATACTAAAACCTACTGTAAACCTAATCTAAATGATCGTCGGGCCCCGACCACCATGTCCGGCAATGAACCCGAGAAAGTCGGCCATTGGCTTTGCCTCCTCCTTATCTGCCTCGAAAATCTCCTCCTCCGGAGCACTAGGTTATGAAGATTTCCGCCTCTACGTCGCCATCAAGCAGCTAATTGGCCGCCGATTATTACCCCACCAAGCTTGGCGTTGACTGAGTGGAGGAGCGGTAGCATTCCTTGGACTAGAGCGGTGGCGACCTACCATGTACTACTCTTCCTCGCTGCCAGCTGCGCCCGCGCACGTGCGCCGGCTTCGTGGTCGTGGTGGCGGAGGGCGGCCGGGGGGAGCCGGCGATCTCCTTTGTCTGTGTAGGAACTTGAAGTATGTCTAGAGGGGGGTGATTAGACTACTTGACCAATTAAAAACTTAACCTTTTCCCAATTTTAGAGTTTGGCAGATTTTAGCTATCTTAGGACAAGTCAAGCAATCATCACACAATTCAAGCAAGCATGCAAAGAGTATATAGGCAGCGGAAAGTAAAGCATGCAACTTGCGAGAAAGTAAAGGGAAGGGTTTGGAGGATTCAAATGCAATTGGAGACACGGATGTTTTTGGCGTGGTTCCGATAGGTGGTGCTATCGTACATCAGCATTGATGGAGACTTCAACCCACGAAGGGTAACGGTTGCGCGAGTCCACAGAGGGCTCCACCCATGAAGGGTCCACGAAGAAGCAACCTTGTCTATCCCACCATGGCCGTCGCCCACGAAGGACTTGCCTCACTAGCGGTAGATCTTCACGAAGTAGGCGATATCCTTGCCCTTACAAACTCCTTGGTTCAACTCCACAATCTTGTCAGAGGCTCCCAAGTGACACCTAGCCAATCTAGGAGACACCACTCTCCAAGAAGTAACAAATGGTGCATTGATGATGAACTCCTTGCTCTTGTGCTTCAAATGATAGTCTCCCCAACACTCAACTCTCTCTCATAGGATTTGGATCTGGTGGAAAGAAGATTTGAGTGGAAAGCAGCTTGGGAAGGCTAGAGATCAAGATTCATATGGTAGGAATGGAATATCTTGGCCTCAACACATGAGTAGGTGGTTCTCTCTCAGAAATGGTAAGTTGGAAGTATAGGTTTGTTCTGATGGCTCTCTCCACGAATGAAGAGGAGGTGGAGGTGTATATATAGCCTCCACACAAAAACTAACTGTTACACACAACTTACCAAACTCGGTGGGACCGATTCAACAGACTCGGTCGGACCGATTTAGTAAACCTAGTGACCGTTAGGATTTTCGGTGGGACTGACATGCAACTCGGTAGGACCGATTCGGTTAGGGTTAGGGCATAACATAATCTCGGTAAGACCGATTACACAAACTCGGTGAGACCGATTTTGGTAATAAGCTTTCCAGAGAGTTGGTCAGGTAAACTCGGTGGGACCGATTTGCTCTTTTCGGTGAGACCGAAATGTTACAAAAGGGAAACAGAGAGTTTACATTGCAATCTCGGTGGGACCGATCGCTCACTTCGGTTAGACCGAAACGTTACGAAGGGAAACAGAGAGATTACAATCCCATCTCGGTGAGACCGAGATCCCTATCGGTGAGACCGATTTGCCTAGGGTTTGTGGCAGTGGCTATGACATTCAAACTCGGTGGCGCCGGATATAAGGAATCGGTGTGACCGATTTTGGCTTTAGGTTTAGGTCATTTATGGATGTGAGAACGTAGCTGAGGGTTTTGGAGCATATCACCAAGCACATGAAGCAAGAGGCTCATTAAGCAACACCTCATCCCTCCTTGATAGTATTGGCTTTTCCTATAGACTCAATGTGATCTTGGATCACTAAACTGTAAAATGAAGAGTCTTGAGCTTTTGAGCTTGAGCCAATCCTTTGTCATTAGTATTTTGAGGGATCCACTTTCATCATCCATGCCATGCCATTCATTGAGCTTTCCTGAAATAATAGTCTTGGAATAGTATTAGCTCAATGAGCTATATGTTGTTATGAATTACCAAAACCACCTAGGGATAGTTGCACTTTCAATCTCCCCCTTTTTGGTAATTGATGACAACATATAGATCAAAGCTTCGACAAATGATAATAAAATTTAAAAACATCGTCGCTTTGAGAAGTATGTGATAAGCAAGAGCTCCCCCTAAATTTGTGCATAGTTTAAGATTTGCTTTGGACTGCAAATGCACAAGGAATTAGGCTCATGGGTTACTCTTCCATGTCACATACATCTTGGTGGAGCGCTCAAAATGATAGAGATTGAATACATGCACTCATCACCAAGCAAAGTGAATGATCACATATGGATAAGATAAGATAATATCATCAAACATGCATAAGTGTAGCTTATGATCAAACACATGATCATCAATGTCTCACAAGAACAGCATAGTATCTCAAGCAATCAAAAGCAAACAAGTTTAACCACCAAAGCAAAGCAAGAGAGAACAAAAGCAACACTCTCTCTCTCTCGAAGCCTATGATCTATACATTTTTCTCCCCCTTTGGCAACAAGTTACCAAAAAGTTCATAGAAAATGCATAGTGCTAGATCGACTCTGAGGCTTGATCTTCAGGTGGTGGTGTCCGGATAACTCCAAGAACGAAGGCTTCAGTTGAAGTGGATGGAGCTGGAGGAGTTGATGCTGGAGCTGGTTGCACTGGAGTTGTAGGAGCTGTAGCTGGTGCAGATGATGTGGCTCTGGTGTCTGTCACAGGCACAGCAGTTGACCTCTGAGCTATAGGCACTCTGGCAAATACATTAGTGGTAGTCTTACCCTACCTCTCCTGCATGTCATCCTGTAGCTGCTCCACAACTGACTGAATCTCAGTTACTTTGACATCTAGATCATGGAATTTTAGTTCCATGATTCTTTCCAAGCTCTCCTGATTTCGAGTGAGGGTGGCCAATCCCTTCTCAATCCTCAGAGTTAATGCTATAAAGTAACCAAGATGCTCCTGCTTGTTCTTCAAAAAGTACTCAGATGCCTCCTCTTGAGTTGGCATCTTGGCAGCCTTCTCTTTCCTTGCCTTCTCCTTCTTCTCTTGAGCTTGTACTGATGATGGATCATTCTCATTCATGACAACCTAATTGTCCTCAAAGTCTGGATAGAGTGGAAACTGTTCCTTACCAATAGATATTTGCCTGTGCCCATCTTTGATTTAATCAACTCCTGAATCTGAGGGGCATATCCACAACTCCTCTTTTGATCAGCTGCAGTCCTCTTAATGGTCTCTACCATAAGGCTCATGACCTTGAATTTCTGTGGCACATCAAACAAATGCAACATGTTGATTGCATGCCCTCTGATCATGTTGTGGTCACCAGACTTAGGCAACAGAGTGTGCCTTAGGATCCAGTTGATAGTTGGCAGCCCTGACAGAAGAAAGTGGACTGATCCAAACTTATGTGTCTCAACAACTTTGTCTGGGATCTCCTTGTACATGTGTGCCATGGAATTGTGGTCCATCTTCTTCTTGGCATAGATATCCAAGTCATCTTCATTTTCCTTTGGGGCATTTATCAGATTTGCCCACTCCTCAACTGTTGACTGGTACCTTGTACCTTCAGACATCCAAGTTATCCTCCCATCTGGATAGAAGTGTGCTATGGAGTAGAATTGCATAATGAGTTCATCATTCCAGTTGGTGAGCTTTTGCCCAACAAAATCAGCAACTCCACAAGAAACAAAACTGTCTTGCACTCCAGGATAGTGTTCTTCATTGTCTTTCATGTAGGTCCAGTCGACCCACCTCATATCACACACTATGGGCTTCTTGTCCAACAAGATTGTCTCATAGAAGTCCTGTTGTTCCTTTGTATGGAACCTATAATCAATAGCAGTTCTCCTCCTTGTGGCATATGGATCTGTCATCCTCCATAGCCTCAACCCTGAGTCTTTTCTGATCCTCATGTCCTCAGCCACACGATGGGCATCATTGTGGTCTGGTATCTTGGGCTTGAGCTTCCTCAGAACTTGTCCTTCTTCATCTTCCTCATCAGCAACATCAGGCACTGGGGCCTTGTTCTTCTCAGCAGCTGGAATACTCCTGATATTCCTTTTTGGTGCAAGCTTGGGCTTGGGGGCAGCTTTGGGTGCTTCCTTGGGCTTTGATGTTGCATCCCCTGATCTAATAGCATCACCCATAAGCTTTTGTGCCTTGGGTGCTGATGCAGCAACCTCTTCTTCCTCCTTAGAATCCCTCCTCATTGAGGGATTTCCAAGAACCTGGGCAGTAGTGGTTCTGGCTCTCTTCATCTTCTTATCCTGAGCAGCTTCATCTTCTGATTCCATGGTAAACTTCATAGTTTCTCCAGTGGGAACTTTCTTGGGTTTGGAAGTTGTGACTCTCTTTGCAGGTGCCTCTTTGGGTTCAGGCACTTGAGTAGATCCTCTGACCTTCAGCATAGGTGTCCTCTTGGCAGGAACCTTCCTGTTGAGTCCAGGTTTAGTGTTCTTTGCTGAGCCATACTCCTTTTTGAGCACTACCTTCTTGGAGGTAGCTTCATCCTCTTCTGCTCTATAGTCCTCATCCTCAGAATCTGAGGTTCTCTTCTTCCTTGTCCTGGTGGCAGCTTTAGGCAGATTGCTAGGAGTGCTTCTGCTGCCATCATCCGAAGAACTTGAGGGACTAGTGCCCTCACTCATGTGAACCTGCTCTTCTGACCTGTTCTAGGTGTCACTCTGGTCTGACATGCTGCAAACACTGACTGCTGACCATGTGAACAGTTATAGATGAGATAGAGTGGATGAGCATCACAAAATGTACAGATTTTTGCAAAAGAATGATTCAAAAATTCAGTTTTAGTTTTCCACAGAAAGCATTTCGGATCAACCGATTTTCAAACTCGGTGATACCGAAGCAGTTTTGGAACCTAAACTGATGAACTCGGTTGGACCGAGTCACAGTTCGGTGGCACCGAGACTGCTAGGGTTTCACAAAGTCCTAAAATCGGTCTCACCGATTAGCAATTCTTGGTCAGATCAAGAGCTACTAGTGCAATGACGTTAGCCAAATCGGTGGGACCGAGTTTTTCAACTCGGTGGGTCCGAGATGGTTTCAGCGGAAACCTAACCCTAAATTTTCGAATCCAATCTAATCTAAGGATTGCATTGACTGGATAGGAGTGTTTCAATCGTGGCAAGAATCAATAAGAACACAATGTGCTAGGAATCGGACGAGGATAGCATAGTGATCGAGTCCATACCCTAGCTTGGCGATGAACTCGCTACGGCGGCAACGGCGGGGGTGAAATCCGTTGACGGCGGCGGAGACCAGCGACAGGAGGCGGCTGGCGACGAGGAGACGATCCGGAGACCCTGATGGCAGGGCGAGGTATTGCGCGGGCAAAGAGGTTCGGAGAAATTTCCAAATTTTTGCCCGTGACTATATATAGCCCGACCCTGTCGGTGTGACTGAGTGGAACAACTTGGTGGCATCGAGATGCATAACTGTGTACAGTTACAGCAACTCGGTGTGACCGAAAAGTTCAAATCGGTTGCACCGAGATTGAAAACCTAGATCGACTTAGTGATCTCGGTAGGACCGAAATGAAGGAATCGGTCAAACCGAGAATCACAAAGAAGTTTTGGAAGTTTAAGTATATGACGAATCGGGGACTCCGAGTGCTCCTCACATAGAGTGGTTCGAATCTAACTTGATAAAATTTTGTGATGTAGCATGAATAGAGTTTGAGACGAGAAAAGCTTAGATAGCTAGAGAAGGTTCTTAGGCATTCTTGTCCATCCACGTGGCTAAAAGAAAAAGAAGCCAATCAATCAAAACAACAAGTGGATGTCCTTGAATGAGTAAAATATGCACCAACATGCTCACACAATAAGATGGCAAATGAAATATGTGGCAAAACATGCACAACCAATTCTAGCATCTATCAAACAATTGGCGATTACTAGGTCATCTATATATGAGTATATTGACTTAGGAGTCAAATGAAAACATTTGATCATAGGTCATACTCATCGTTTAAGCTCAAGTGGGGTTACCACTTTTACATAATGCATTGATGTGTTCACACCATTTAGAGTTGCTTTGACTCAATTCTTAGAGTTAAGCTCCCCCTAGATGTGAGATCCTCTTTTAGAGGGATGAACTAACCTTGGGTTTTGTCGATGATGACTTCATGTAGGTGTTGAAGATGTGGATGCTCAATGTTGATGTAGATCATTTAGAGCAATCCTTTGGAGTGAGTTGTACTTTCAACTTACCTACATGGGTTAGTCCCACAAGGAACAAACAAGAATATCCATAGACATAGAGTGATGCACACACAAGATGATGTCCATGAAATCATTAGGTTACCTTGTCCCTTGCCTTACCAACATGAGGGTTTTTGACTCCTTGAACTAGTGCAAGATGTGGAAGTTGATTGCATTTGTTCTTGCCATAAAGATATGAGTGAAGAATGTTGGCGGAGTCACCCTCAAGAACTCCCTAGTTCTTCTTCTTAGGGATCCACATCATCTTGATGGGAATCCTTGGAGTTGTAGTTGTACTTGATGAAGTAGAACTTGACGTAGTCTTGGGAACCCACTTGACCGAGACTTTAGGTGCTTCTTCAAATGCATCAATCTCTTCTTGAAGCTTGTCCTTGCCTTTGTTCTTGTGGTCTTGTGGTCGAAGATCATCTTGTGCTTGTGTTCCTTTGAAGGAAGTAGGATCATACTTCTCTTGTTGAGGAACAAACTTTGTCTTGGGGTATTGATCTTCTTCCCACTCAACTCCATTGGCATTGAACTTTCGTTCGAAACCAACACGTTGATTCTTTCGGTGCCTTCCTTGCTTTCGTACAATTTCCTTGAATTGCTTACTCCCGGCAAGGCTCTTGTAAACACCTTTCTCTATAATTCCCTTCAATAAGCTATTTCTTGCTCAAGTGTATCTTGGCTAAGAGAATCATTAGTGGAATCAAGAGAACTACTAGAAGCAACAATATTGGATTTGATATTGTTATTGTTACTACTAGAGGAAGGGTCTTTCTTGTACTTGTTACTAGACTTGACTTGAGGCATGTAAGTAGATAAGAGTAAATGCTTGGCAATGTAAGAAGAACTTTTCTTACGGAGATCATCATTGATTGCTTTTAAGAACTCATGCTCTTGCTCAAGATTGAGCTTTTCAAAGCGTAACTTCTCATGAGCCCTCAAACGTTCTCGATGATCTTCGAAGATAGTTTCATGAGCTAACTTAAGAGTGTTTAGTTCTTCAGTTAGAAGCTCAATCTTTGCCTTATCATTGTCATTCGTTTTATCTTGATTAGCATGATTAATTGACGTTTCATCATAGTATCTGAGGGAGTCCTGGACTAGGGGGTGTCCGGACAGCCGGACTATCATCGTCCGCCGGACTCCAAGACTACGAAGATACAAGATTGAAGACTCCGTCCCGTGTCCGGATGGGACTTTCCTTGGCGTGGAAGGCAAGCTTGGCGATACGGATATGTAGATCTCCTACCATTGTAACCGACTCCGTGTAACCCTAGCCCTCTCCGGTGTCTATATAAACCGGAGGGCTTTTAGTCCGTAGGACACAACATACATTACAACAAACATACCATAGGCTAGCTTTAGGGTTTAGCCTCCTTGATCTCGTGGTAGATCCACTCTTGTACTAACCATATCATCAATATTAATCAAGCAGGACGTAGGGTTTTACCTCCATCAAGAGGGCCCGAACCTGGGTAAAACATCGTGTCCCTTGTCTCATGTTACCATCCGCCTAGACGCACAGTTCGGGACCCCCTACCCGAGATCCGCCGATTTTGACACTGACATTGGTGCTTTCATTGAGAGTTCCTCTGTGTCGTCACCGATAGGCTCGATGGCTTATTCAATCAACAACGCTGTCCAGGGTGAGACTTTTCTCCCCGGATAGATCTTCGTATTCGGCGGCTTTGCACTGCGGGCTAATTTGCTCGGCCATCTGGAGTAGATCGAAAGCTACGCCCCTGGCCGTCAGGTCAGATTCGGAAGCCTAAACTTCACGGCCGACTTCCGCGGGGACTTGATCTTCGACGGGCTCGAGCCACAGCCAAGCGTGCCGCACTGTTACGATGGGCATGATCTAGCTCTGCCGCCGAACAGTGCCTTGGTGGCCGCACAAGAATCCGCTCCGGCCCTTGGTCTGGAGCCGATCGCCCAGATCGAGGACCGGTGGTTGGACACCGCCTTGGGGGCTGCAACTTCTACGGCGATGGAGCCGAACACTAACCTTGTCCCTCGCGAAGCTCGTGACTCCGAGGTGCCGGACTCCTTGCCGGACTCCGGACCTCCCACGCCCCTGCCAATCGAATCTGATTGGGCGCCGGTTATAGAATTCACCGCCGCGGACATCTTCCAACACTCGCCCTTTGGCGACATCCTAAATTCGCTAAAGCATCTCTCGCTATCCGGAGAGTCCTGGCCGGATTATGGCCAGGATGGTTGGGATACGGACGACGAAGAAATTCAGACCCCAGCCACCACCCACTTTGTAGCCACTGTCGACGATCTAACCGACATGCTAGACTACGACTCCGAAGACATCGACGCTATGGACGACGATGCCGGAGACGAACAGGAACCAGCGCCTACAGGGCACTGGAAGACCACCTCGTCATACAACATATACATGGTGGACACCCCAAAAGATGGGGACGGCGAAGAAGCAGCGGAGGCAGATTCCTTAAAGAAACAGCCCAAGCGCCGGCGTCAGCGGTGCCGCTCTAAATCCCGCCATAGCAAGAATGGAGATTCCGGCACAGGAGATAATAATACCCCAGAGAGTGCCGAAGATAACCCCCTCCAGCAAGACTCAGCGCAGGAGGATGCAGAAGCAAGCCCTCACGAGAGGGCGGCAGACGAAGAGGTCGAGGACTATAACTATATACCTCCCTCTGAAGACGAGGCAAGCCTCAATGATGACGAATTCGTCGTGCCCAAGGATCCCGTCGAACAAGAGCGTTTTAAACGCAGGGTTATCGCCACGGCAAATAGCCTAAAGAAAAAGCAGCAGCAGCTTCAAGCTGATCAGGACCTGCTGGCCAATTGATGGACCGAGGTCCCCGCGGCTGAAGAGTATAAACTCGAACGCCCCTCCAAAAGCTACCCAAGACGCAAGTTGCTCCCCCGATTAGAGGAGGAAGCATACATACCTTCATCACCAGTGCATGATATGGCCGACCGACCACCCCGTGGTCGCGACAGAGAGGCATCCAGGCCCTCCACCAAGACCGTACCCCAGCATCGCTCCAAAAGTACGAAGCCAAGAGGGAACGCGCCGGACTTGCGAGACGTGTTGGAGGACAAAGCAAGGAAATCCAGATCCATCTACGGATCACGTGGGCGCCCCACGACCCACGACGAATACCGTCACGCCGGATACAATAACCCCGGCCGGGCCGAACACAGCAGACAACGCTCTCTCGAGCTACGTCGTGATATTGCTCAACATAGAGGCGCCGCACACCCGCTATGCTTCATCGACGAAGTAATGGACCATCAAATCCCTGAAGGGTTCAAACCTGTAAACATCGAATCCTACGACGGCACAACAGACCCCCGGTTTGGATCGAAGATTATCTCCTTCACATCCATATGGCCCGCGGCGATGATCTCCATGCCATCAAGTATCTCCCACTCAAGCTTAAAGGACCAGCTCGGCATTGGCTTAACAGCTTGCCCGCAGAGTCAATTGGGTGTTGGGAAGACCTGGAAGCCGCATTCCTCGACAACTTCCAGGGCACGTATGTGCGGCCACCAGACGCCGATGACCTAAGCCACATAATTCAGCAGCCAGATGAATCGGCCAGACAATTCTGGGCACGGTTCTTGACAAAGAAAAACCAAATCGTCGACTGTCCGGATGCAGAGGCCCTCGCAGCCCTCAAACATAACATCCGCGATGAGTGGCTAGCCCGGCACCTGGGACAGGAAAAGCCGAAATCTATGGCAGCCCTCAAATCATTAATGACCCGCTTTTGCGCGGGAGAGGATAGCTGGCTAGCTCGCAGCAACAACCTCAGTAAAAATTCTGGCAGTCCGGATACTAAGGACCACAACGGCAGGTCGCGTCGAAGCAAAAATAAACGCCGCATTAACGGCGACGACAAGGAGGATACGGCAGTCAACGCCGGATTCCGAGGATCCAAACCCGGTCAGCGGAAGAAGCCATTCAAAAGAACCACTCCGGGTCCGTCCAATTTGGACCGAATACTCGACCGCTTATGCTAGATACATGGGACCCCTGAAAAGCCAGCTAATCACACCAACAGAGATTGCTGGGTGTTCAAGCAGGCAGGCAAGTTAATTACCGAAAACAACGACAAGGGGCTAAACAGCGACGACGAGGAAGAGACCCGACCGCCGAACAATAGAGGACAGAAGGGTTCCCCCCACAAGTGCGGACAATGAACATGATTTATGCAACCCATATACCCAAGAGGGAGCGGAAGCGTGCACTAAGGGACGTATACGCGATGGAGCCAGTCGCCCCGAAGTTCAATCCATGGTCCTCTTGTCCGATCACTTTCGATCGAAGAGACCATCCGACCAGCATCCGCCATGGCGGATTCGCCGCATTGGTTTTAGACCCAATCGTCGATGGATTTCACCTCACGAGAGTCCTGATAGACGGCGGCAGTAGCCTGAACCTGCTTTATCAGGATACAGTGCGCAAGATGGGCATAGACCCCTCAAGGATTAAACCTACAAAGACAACCTTCAAAGGCATCATACCAGGTGTGGAGGCCAATTTTACAGGCTCAGTCACACTGGAAGTGGTCTTCGGATCCCCGGATAATTTCTGGAGCGAGGAGTTAATCTTCGACATAGTCCCATTTCGCAGCGGCTATCACGCTCTGCTCGGACGAACCGTGTTTGCAAAGTTCAACGCGGTGCCGCATTATGCATACCTCAAGCTCATGATGCCAGGCCCTTGTGGAGTCATCACGGTCAACGGAAATATGGACCGCTCCCTCCGAATGGAGGAACATACAGTGGCTCTCGCGGCAGAAGTACAGAGCAGCCTTTTAAGGCAATTTTCGAGTCCGGCTGTTAAACGGCCAGATACAGCCAAACACGCCCGAAGCAACACCAACCAAGACCACCTGGCACGATCCGAGCACACGTAGCAATGCGGCCCTAATCCCCGCCCTCGCATGATCGCAAGAATAACCCTCCGCATACATCATTACGCTTTGGAGATACCATGGGCATAGGGGAAGGGGCACGACCACAATAGACCCAGAGTGCGGCTCGACCACAACAGGGGCTCGCAAGTGTGTCACTCTTTCTTATTATTATTTTCCTTCTTTGTATACACAGGACTCCGTTAGCCAGAGGCCCTGTCCGGCTGTGAAACTGCCGAACTCATGATGCAACAGCTGGGGAAGAAAGAATGCGGCGACGAACACTCAGGTGGTCTCAATTACGAGCATTAAATTTGATTATATACACCAAGTCCGCAGCCCATCCCTGGAGGGGGACATGTTTAACCAATCCAAAACCCTTGCTTACCGCACTATTTGTATCAGTCCGCACTCATAGAAGTCTTCCTTTAATAAATGATGCAGCACCTTTTTGCCTGTTATTACATATATATGTTCATTACATGACATCTTGCACCCGTATATTTTGATGCGGCCTAATACACCAGGGGCTTACGTTCCCCACATTATGGTGTGATAAGTTCGAACACTTTCACAAGTGCGGCACCCCGAACTTATAGCATTATATGAATCGGCTCCGAATCATGTCTTGGGTCAATAGTTGGGTTTGCCCGGCTCCCACGTTTTGGTGCCTTACGTTCCATTCCGTCGGCTAAGGTGGAACTGGGAGAACCACTGCGTTTGCGCCCCGGTTGAGCTGGGCGAGCGCCTCAGTTGAGAAAGCTAAAACTGACCGGCATGATAAGGCGAGAGACTGGTCGCTGTTCGAGAGGTCTTTTCGGGGCCTTAAAGACTCACGCCGCTTCGAGCAAAGTTCCGGATAATGTCCGACGAAGGCGTGGATAGCGCCCCGAATTCGGTCTTCCGAATACTAGGGGCTTCGCCAAAATTTAAAATTATAGAATTCTATGGCTAAGTGAGAGTGTTCAAGCATTATAAGTCCGGTTGCCTTGTTCGTTGTGTTGAGCGCCTCCCTAGATGGACCCAAAAATGGGAACAAGAGTGCTCAAGTTATCCCGAACACCCCAACACTTGCGGCTTGGGGGCTGAAGCCAACGACTTGCCATCTCTCAGATTTTATAAACGGCCGCACAGAAGGTAATATTTTAAATTAAACAAGCGTTTCTTAAAGCGCACATGAACAAAGTTTTCAGCGCACAGGATAATACACAGCGAGTTCACTCAAAAATTACATCTCTAGGGCATTCATCCGCAATGTCGCGGGCTCCCTTCAGGACAGTTTTATAATACATTTCGGGTGTACGATACTCCTTGCCCGGTGGCGGCGGGTCAGTAAGAAGCATCTCCGCATCCAGCCTGCCCCAGTGCACCTTTGTGCGGGCAAGGGCCCAACGAGCACCTTCAATACAGACGGAGCGCTTGATGACCTCCACCCAGGGGCACGCATCCACCAGCTGCCGCACGAGGCCGAAGTAGCTCCCAGGCATGGCCTGTCCAGGCCACAGCCGGACTATAAGGCCCTTCATGGCCTCCTCAGCTACCTTGTGGAGTTCGACCAGCTGCTTCCGCTGGTCGCTTGGGGGCACCGGATGGCCGGCCTCAGCGTACTGAGACCAGAAGACCTTCTCCGTTGAGCTCCCCTCCTCGCCACGGTAGAATGCGGCAGCATCGAACACACTACGCGGCAGATCTGCAAACGCCCCTGGAGAGCTCCGAATGCGGGTAAGTGTCAGGTAGTTTACATTAACATGCTTGCTTTGCATGAAAAATGCCTTACCCGCCGCTATCTTCTTCACATCTTCAACCTCCTGAAGGGCCTTACGGGCCTCGGCCTTGGCGGACTTGGCACTTTCGAGAGCCGAGGCAAGCTCGGACTCTCGAGTCTTGGAGTCGCGCTCCAAGCTCTCATGCTTCTCCATGAGAGCCTGGAGCTCTTGCCGCACTTCCGCCACCTGTGCCTCCTGCTTTTCCCGCTCTGCCCGTGCGGCCGCACTGTGTTCGGCCATGGACACAGCCTCCTTCAGGGCTGCCACCTCGTTTGTGGCCCCTGCAATACCCATATTATCCTTGTTAATTTTATTGCGACCAAAATCCTTTTCTGTAAGGTAACAATTCAAAGTGGTGCTACTCACCTTCTTTGTCCTCGAGCTGCCTCTTGGCATGGCCGAGCTCTCGCTCGGACTGCTCGAGATCTTGCTTTAATGTACCAACCTCCGCAGTCAGTGCGACAAAGGTTAGCAGCACAGCCTGCCAACCCATATTGACATAATTTATTAGCAACCTGCAAATATCTTTTTAGATCCTCAGTCCGGCTTTTCTTTCCGAACACCGAACCAAGCATCAGGGGCTACTGTCTATGCAGTATTACATTACACAATTTTAACCTCTTACCTCAAAGCCTATTAAAAGGCTACTGCAGGCTTCGGTCAGCACGCTCTTGGCGAGCTGGACCTTCTGAATCACCGCACTCATAACAATGCGGTGTTCTTCCTCGATGGAAGCACCCTTGAGTGCCTCCAGCAAGTTGTCCGGCGCCTCCGGTTGGACGGAGGCCGCCGGCGTCACGGTCTTGCCCTTCTTTCGAAGGGGCCACCTGCCGGACTCTGGAACCACTGCAGGTTCCGACGTAGAGTCCGTCGCAAAGTCCGGGAGGCTGCCTTGCGGCGCCTCCGGAGCCTCCTCCTGATGGGTCCCTTTCGGGGATCCCACCTCGGCGTCCTCACTGGCGCGGGGGGTAGAGGCAGTCGGAAGTGAATCCACATCCGACGGGGCCAACGACCCGCTCGATGAAGCGGGGAGATCATCATCGGCCGGACTGCGGGCAATATGCGGCATTAGTAGGACACTATGTGACATGAAAGAAATTGCATATCAGGGATCCGGATACTTACAATCTCGCCGGAGGCCTGGCCCTTGAAGGCCACTCCTCGTCGCCAACGTCGGTGTTGGCGGAGCTGTCCGGGGGAATAGTTCTCCCCCTCTTCGACCCTTCGGCCTCCCCTGTTGGGGAAGCCTTCCTCTTCCTCTCTCCCCCCTCCGTGAGAGAGTCTTCTTCCTCCTCCTCATCTTCGGGGGAGGAGTCCGCCTCGTCGTCGGACGCCTGATTACGGGAACTCTTTCGAGTGCCCGTGGCCACCTTCTTGGCCTTCTTCTCCGGCACCACGTGCGGTGCCGGAACCAGCAGCCCCGCTAGACGGGCATCCACTGGGTCTTCTGGCATGGGAGCCGGGCAGATGAGCTGCTTGGCCTTCTTCATCCATTCCTGTCAAAGGAAAAAGGAGATTGAAACCCTCTTAGAATCAATCTATTTACAACAAGTGTCCCGTAAAGGGGTAGAATCACTTACCTCGTCAGCCGGATGCTGCGAGTGAAATCCGCGATGTTCCGTCGCGGATGCGGGTGCTTCGGCGCCTTTAAACAGCACCCTCCAGGCACCTTCGTACGTCGTGTCGAAGAGCCCGCTTAGCGCCTGGTGCTGTTCCGGATTGAACTCCCACAGATTGAATGCCCGTTCTTGGCATGGGAGGATCCGGCGGATGAGCATGACTTGGACCACGTCAACGAGCCTGAGCTTCTTGTTCACTAGCTTCTGGATACAGGCTCGGAGTCCCGTCAGCTCCTTTGGATTACCCCACCGCAAGCCCTTCTCTTTCCAGGAGGTGAGCTGCGTAGGGATACCAGATCTAAACTCGGGGGCCGCCGCCCACGTAGGGTCGCGCGGCTCGGTGATATAGAACCACCCCGATTGCCACCCCTTGACGGAGTCCACGAAGGCCCCTTCGAACCAGAGGACGTTGGGCATCTTGCCCAACATGGCGCCTCTGCACTCCGCCTGCGTGCCCTTCACTACCTTCGGCTTGACGTTGAAGGTCTTGAGCCACAAGCCGAAGTGGGGCCGGATGCAGAGGAGGGCCTCGCACACGACGATAAACGCCGAGATGTTGAGGATGAAGTTCGGCGCCAGATCATGGAAATCCAGGCCGTAGTAGAACATGAGCCCCCGGACAAAGGGGTGAAGTGGAAAGCCCAGTCCGCGGAGGAAGTGGGGAAGGAAAACAATCCTCTCTTGGGGCCCGGGGGTAGGGATGAGCTGCCCCTCGTCGGGCAGCCGGTGCGCGATATCGCCGGAAAGGTATCCGGCGCTGCGCAGCTTGGTGATGTGCTCCTCCTTAACGGTGGAAGCCAGCCATTTGCCTCCCCCTCTGGACATGGTCGGGTAAGGTTAAGACGAGATGCGCGAGCTTGGGCGTTGGAGCTTGAGTGCGCGAAAGTAGATAAGAAAAGGAGGAAGAAGGCGTGGGTGAAAAGGTGAATCCTTATCCCTTATATATAGGCGGGCGAAGACTATGCGCCCCCCACCAGCCTGGTAAAACTCACTTATCTCCCAAGCGCCACCATCAATGGCGCGGTTGGCTTACCCACGTCCGTATTGGTGAGAATCCCGGAATAAGGGGAACACGATCTCTGCTTCTACAAGACGTGCCAAGGAAACCGCTTCGCTAAACTTGCTGAGGTGGTATAATAAAAAACAATTCAAGTAAAGGCTTGGTAGTGGCGTTGCCGCAAAATACGTAAGCAGACTGGACTTGTGTACATTTTATTCTCTCTACGGGGGAATGTGGAATTTATTTTGCAGAGCCGGACACTATCCTGGTGTTCATGATCTTCTCTGGATTATTCAAAGGAGGAACCCGCCTTGCAATGCCGAACATTATGCGCGCCGGACTTATTGTCATTGAAGCCTGGTTCAGGGGCTACTGAGGGAGTCCTAGACTAGGGGGTGTCCGGACAGCCGGACTATCATCGTCCGCCGGACTTCAAGACTACGAAGATACAAGATTGAAAACTCCGTCCCATGTCCGGATGGGACTTTCCTTGGCGTGGAAGGCAAGCTTGGCGATACGGATATGTAGATCTCCTACCATTGTAACCGACTCTGTGTAACCCTAGCCCTCTCCGGTGTCTATATAAACCGGAGGGCTTTTAGTCCGTAGGACACAACATACATTACAACAATCATACCATAGGCTAGCTTTAGGGTTTAGCCTCCTTGATCTCGTGGTACATCCACTCTTGTACTACCCATATCATCAATATTAATCAAGCAGGACGTAGGGTTTTACCTCCATCAAGAGGGCCCGAACCTGGGTAAAACATCGTGTCCCTTGTCTCCTGTTACCATCCGCCTAGACGCACAGTTCGGGACCCCCTACCCGAGATCCGCCGGTTTTGACACCGACAGTATCCATCACTAGAGTTGTCAACAAGTAAATCATCATCCACAAGCAAGTCATCTTCATCACTATCGAAATCAACATACTTAGGATGTGTTACCTTTGGACCTTTGGCCATGAAGCATCTTCCAATTCCTTCATTTGGTGAATCAAATATGTCATAGGAGTTTGTTGATACAAGTGCTAGACCGGCAACACCTTCATCTTGAGTATATTCGGAGTCGGAGTGATAGCTTCTCTCGGAGTGATTGTCGGAGTCGGAGCCGGATACCCATTCACCAACATGAGCTTGATGTCTTCGTTTTGTGTAGCTCCTTGATGACTTGTCCTTCCTTTCCGAATCCTTGCTTCTCCGTGAGGGTCTTCGTTCATAACGATCATCTCTACTCCTCCTCTCTCTCGATGGTGATTCTTCTCTTTTGCTTCTTCTTTTTGGAGAATCTTCTCTTCTTTTGTAGGGTGTTGTACACTCATTGGAATAGTGTCCGGGTCTCCCACAATTGTAGCAATTTTGCTCTCGACTAGAAGATCTTTTGTCATTGTAAGACCTTGACTTGGAGCTTCTTTCTTTGCTTCTACTCTTGTAGAATTTGTTGAAGTTCTTCACCATTAAGCTCAATTCTTCATTGAAGGTTTGTTTCTCACCTCATGATGTGGGGGCTTCACTTGAAGCTTTGTAAGCACCACTTGACTTGTTGTGAAGTTCCTGCTTATCCTTAAGTGACATCTCATGAGCAACAATTCTTCCAATGACTTCGGTTGGCTTGAGATCTTTGTAGTTTGGCATCATTTGGATCAATGTTCACACGGTATCATACTTTCCATCCAATGCTCTTAGGATCTTCTTGATGATGAATCTGTCGGTCATCTCTTCACTCCCTAAGCCGGCAATCTCATTTGTGATAAGAGCAAGCCTAGAGTACATTTCGGCGACACCTTCACCATCCTTCATTTTGAACTTGTCAAGCTGACTTTGGAGCACATCCAACTTGGATTCCTTGACGGAGTCGGTACCTTCATGCATATCAATCAAAGTATCCCAAATTTCCTTTGCATTCTCAAGACGACTGATTTTGTTGGATTCTTCGGGGCACAATCCATTGAAGATGATATCACAAGCTTGAGCATTGTATTGCATCATCTTTAATTCTTCTGCATTTGCTTCACGGTTTGGTTCTCTCCCATCAAAGAATTAACCTTGCAAGCCAATACAAATAATTGCCCAAACGGTGGGGTTATGTCCGAGAATATGCATTTTCATCTTATGCTTCCAACTAGCAAAATTAGTACCATCAAAGTAAGGACTTCTACGATGATAATTTCCCTCACTAGACACCATACTCTCCTAGGTTGTGAAACCAAGGCTATGACCACCAAAAGCTATGGAAATCAAAGCAAATGGAGACCAAAGCTTTGATACCAGTTGTAGGACCTTGAAGTATGTCTAGAGGGGGGGTGATTAGACTACTTGACCAATTAAAAACTTAACCTTTTCCCAATTTCAGAGTTTGGCAGATTTTAGCTATCTTAGGACAAGTCAAGCAATCATCACACAATTCAAGCAAGCCTGCAAAGAGTATACATGCAGCGGAAAGTAAAGCATGCAACTTGCAAGAAAGTAAAGGGAAGGGTTTGGAGCATTCAAACGCAATTGGAGACACGAATGTTTTTGGCGTGGTTCCAATAGGTGGTGCTATCGTACATCCATGTTGATGGAGACTTCAACCCACAAAGGGTAATGGTTGCGCGAGTCCACGGAGGGCTCCACCCACGAAGGGTCCACGAAGAAGCAACCTTTTCTATCCCACCATGGCCGTTGCCCACGAAGGACTTGCCTCACTAGCGGTAGATCTTCACGAAGTAGGCGATCTCCTTGCCCTTACAAACTCCTTGGTTCAACTCCACAATCTTGTCGGAGGCTCCCAAGTGACACCTAGCTAATCTAGGAGATACAACTCTCCAAGAAGTAACAAATAGTGCGTTGATGATGAACTCCTTGCTCTTGTGCTTCAAATGATAGTCTCCCAAACACTGAACTCTCTCTCATAGGATTTTGATCTGGTGGAAAGAAGATTTGAGTGGAAAGCAACTTGGGAAGGCTAGAGATCAAGATTCATATGGTAGGAATGGAATATCTTGGCCTCAACACATGAGTAGGTGGTTCTCTCTCAGAAATGGTAAGTTGGAAGTGTAGGTTTGTTTTGATGGCTCTCTCCACGAATGAAGAGGAGGTGGAGGGGTATATATAGCCTCCACACAAAAACTAACCGTTACACACAATTTACCAAACTTGGTGGGACCGATTCAACAGACTCGGTCGGACCGATTTGGTAAACCTAGTGACCGTTAGGATTTTTGGTCGGACTGACATGCAACTCGGTAGGACCGATTCAGTTAGGGTTAGGGCATAACGTAATCTCGGTAAGACCGATTACACAAACTCGGTGAGACCGATTTTGGTAATAAGCTTTCCAGAGACCGAAATGTTACAAAAGGGAAACAGAGAGTTTACATTGCAATCTCGGTGGGACCGATCGCTCACTTCGGTTAGACCGAAACGTTACGAAGGGAAACAGAGAGATTACAATCCCATCTCGGTGAGACCGAGATCCCTATCGGTGAGACCGATTTGCCTAGGGTTCGTGGTAGTGGCTATGACATTCAAACTCGGTGGTGCTGGATAGAAGGAATCGGTGTGACCGATTTTGGCTTTAGGTTTAGGTCATTTGTGGACGTGAGAAAGTAGCTGAGGGTTTTGGAGCATATCACCAAGCACATGAAGCAAGAGGCTCATTAAGCAACACCTCATCCCTCCTTGATAGTATTGGCTTTTCCTATAGACTCAATGTGATCTTGGATCACTAAAATGTAAAATGAAGAGTCTTGAGCTTTTGAGCTTGAGCCAATCCTTTGTCATTAGTATTTTGAGGGATCCACTTTCATCATCCATGCCATGCCATTCATTGAGCTTTCCTGAAATAATATTCTTGGAATAGTATTAGCTCAATGAGCTATATGTTGTTACGAATTACCTAAACCACCTAGGGATAGTTGCACTTTCAGTCTGCTCCCGCAAGAGTACGTCCAAGAGAGATTTGGAGCGTGCCCGGAGCGGAGACACTGATGTCCTTCGTCTGCTCCTGCGACAGTACGTCCAAGAGAGATTTGGAGTGCCCGGAGGCCATGGTTGGAGTGGTGCTGTCGGATTTCGGGTTCCGGTAGACCCTTGAGGTTCGAACACTTGGGTGCGCGTGGAGGTTTCACCCTCTGCCTACTTCCTCCTCGTCGAATCGCTAGGATCTAAACTACAGAAGAAACAACACAAGAGACACAGAGTTTGTACTGGTTCAGGCCACCATTGTGGTGTAATACCCTACTCCAGTGTGTGGTGTGGTGGATTGCCTCTTGGGATGATGATGAACAATACAAGGAAGAACAGCCTCGCGAGGGTCTGTTCTTGGTTGGTGCTACTTGGTTCTGGCTCTTGGATTCTCGATCAGGTCTAGCTGCCTCTACCCCGGGGGTGGCTAGTCCTATTTATAGGCAAAGGCCCTGGGCCTCTTCCCAAATATTGAGCGGAAAGGGTGCCAACAATTGGCCATTTTGAAGGGGAACATCTAGTACACTTATCCTGACTAAAGTTGGTCCTCGCCTGCCAAAGGCTCTGGTGGTGACGCCAGCTTGGGCTCCACAATGACTTCCTCCCTGCCGTTGGGCTGGTCTTGGTCTTGTAGCACCGAAATGGATGCCTTTGCTTGATGCTCTCGCCTGCGCTTGCTCCCATTGCACCAAAGAGGAAAGGAGGACACTGCACGGGCTGGCGCCCAACTGGCGCCCCTGGTCGTCATGGCTTGCGTGATGGGCACCTCGCGAGGTACCCCGCCTTGAACTCTCCGCCTCCTCGCTAGCCAGCTTGATGAGGCCGTGCCTGAGGGAGCCCCTTGTCGTCCGCCCCGCGAGGCTTGGCCCCTCGCGAGGGTCTTGAGCTTGTCTTGATGAAGATGGGCCATGCTGGGCCCCCTTTGAGCCACGCCGCAGGCCACAGGCAGGCAAGTCTGGGGACCCCCATTCCGAAAACGCCGACAGTACCCCCCGGGCCCACGGCGCGCCCGGACTTGGCCAAGCAGAGAGGCGAAAGGGCAAGTGCGAAGCGTCGCGGGCCCTAACATCCTGCGGCCTTGGGAGCCGTGTGGCGGTTGATTGGACGTGGGCGCCTCCACAACCGTGCGAGTTGATAAAAGAGCGGCTTTTGTCCTTTGCCTTCTTCGCTTTCTCCAGTTGCTGATCAGATCCCCTTTCTTGCGCCTCTCCTCCCCGCCTCCGAAATCTGCAGATCTACTCCGTCCGCGTGCCCTAGCCAGACATGGCGCCTCGCCAGACCCCGGCCGGAGCTTGGTACTCGTCCGCCTTGGACTCGCCGAACGTGTCGGAGGCGAGCCTTGCCCGGGTGCACCAGATGGCGGTGGCGCAGGGCATTGACGGGGTGAAGGTGTTCAAGGCCGGGTCCACTCTCCCTGAGGGCCAAGGGAGCACCTTCTATCCGCTCTTCGTGAGCGCCATCGTCGCCGGTCTGGTGCCTCCCTTTTCTGAGTTCTTCTTCTTTGTCCTCCACCATTATAATCTTCAAGCCCAGCATCTCCACCACAACTCTGTCCTTCTTCTGGCAATCTTCTCCTACTATTGCAAGGTTCACGTAGGGGTGAAGCCCTCAATGGCCTTGCTACGCCACTACTTCTCCCTCCGGACCTCTCGTGGATCTGTCTCTGCGTGTGCGAGCTTCGTTGCGTACGGCAGCTCCATCGCCATTTCGAACCCTGGGAAAATGATCGAGGGCTTTAGGAGCAAGTGGGTCTTAGTGGATGCTGGGTGCATCCACCCTCGGCTGACCCTGCCCATGGGGCACCCCGCGAGCTCCGACGACTGGTCCCGAGTGGAGCTTGTGGACCCCTGCGCGAAGCCGGTGTTGGAGAAGATGGACGCGGATCTGAGGCCAGCCAGCATGGCGGCGGCGAAGCTGACTGGTGCATCGCTGCTGAGGGAATTCCTGGAGCACCAACTGGCTCCGCTTCGACAGTACTCACTTCCGATGTGGAGGCCCCACCCGAGCCCGGCGGTCTTGGCCGATGAGGATCTGGCTGCGGTCCTCCAGTCTTTGGTTGGGGGCGACGTGGCGAGGTTAGAGGGTGCTCCTGCGCCCCTGTTCCTCCGCGAGGACTGGGAGCAGGTAGTGGGGTCCATGCCCGCCTTCAACAGGGACAGGCCCGTGCCCGCGGAGGCTCCCGAGGGCCCGGTGGACGTGTCCTCCGGCGACTCCAGTGAAGAGAAGGAAGGAGGGGAGCGGGAAGAGGGGGCTGACTCCGAGGCAGAGTCAAGGGCTCCCCCCTCTTCGGCGCAGGTCACGCGCTCTCCGCCTCTCTTTGAGTGACGACGACGAGGATGATGACGAGTGGGGCGGCGGGAGCCTTCCCCTGTTCCCGAAGAAGGACCGGACCGGGCTGATCCCCCGCGGGTCTGCCCCATCCCCGAGGCGATCCGCAGGCGCACCTCCTATTCCAGGCTCCTTGAGGCTGATCCTTGCAGCCGGCTCTCGGGCTTCAAGTACGGCCGGAGGCTGCTCGAGCCCGCAAGTGACGACCTGTAAGTGCTTGATTCCTGCCCTGTTTATTGTTCTATTGCTGAGGCTTGATGCTCGTATCTCCTGGCTAGGCTGGCGCCCGTGGCAAAGAAGTCGAAGGGAGCTCCTGAGGTTCCACCCGTGGCAACGCCTCTGCCCGTGACAGAAGGTGACCGTGACGCACGGGTCTCTCCTGCCCGGGCGTCCTCGCGAGGCTTGGCTGAGCCGGCTGGGGCGAGCTCAGCCCCCATGGCCCAAGCGACTCCCGAGGTGCCCTTGCCTGATGCCGCCAACACAGCTGTCGTGGTGCAGCAGGCTCCACCTCAGGATACCACGATCACGCTGCCGTCTTCTCCTCCTACTCCACCGACTGCTGCTTCCCCGACTACTGTTCTGGATCGCGCTGTTGCCGAACTGGACCGCCTGCGGTAGGATCTTCTGGGCGCCGACTCTCGTCTAGTGGTCGGGCGCTTGGAGCTAGCTTCCGGCTGGATTCGCTCTGAGCTTCGATTCGGGCGGCGCTGGTCTAGGCCTCGACGCCCTACGACGAGGAGAAGCAAGCCGTCCTTGGGGCGAAGGTTACCCACGATGCCGCCTTGGGGGAGGTGGCTAGTGTCCAAGGTCGCTGCGAGGCGCTGGAGAGCAAGCTGAAGGGCCTGCAGAACCAGCTCGCCGAGGAGGCCCGCCTTCGCCAAGAGCAGGAGGAAAGCATGAAGGCTCGCGAGGCGGCCATCAAGGACCGGGACACCAAGCTCAAGAAGCACCATGACTGCCTAGGCGCGCTGGAGCAAGAGCTGGAGGCGAGGAAGGTTGAGCTGGACGGCAAGGTCTGGGTTCTTGCCGAGGATCGCGTGGACTTTGCAGAGATGGAGGAGAAGGCTCGCACTTCATTGAAGACGCTTTATGAGAGCAGCCTGGAGAGCCCGCTGGCCGGCGAGGAGGATGGCCCCGCCAAGCTGCTTCCCTTCCTGGTTCGTGCTCTTGAAGATGTCACCCTTGGCCTTGGCCCTATGGCTGGGGCCGAGGCGCGCGTCTTGTCTTCTGCAGCGCTGACGCGGGTCTTCACCCACATTTATCTTCGCGACCCCAACATCGACCTCGATAGCCTACTGGAGCCAGCGAGCGGCGAGCATGCCGCTGCCGCTACTGAGGCCGTGAAGGGTCGTGCGGAGGCTCTGCTGGGGAAGTTCCGGGCCTTCAGCACCAAGCCGAAGCGGAGCGCTGCTAGCCCAGCGGCTCCACAAGGCGAACCCGCTCCGTGCAGCTCCACCGCCGGCAAGTGACTCCGTCGTGGCTCCCGTCCTGCTTTTAATTCCTGCACATGCACTATGCCTCGGGGAGGCGTTAAAACTTGCTGTGATAACAGTATGGACTGTAATATTTGCTTTTGAATTCCCTGAAATTTGCGCTATTCCTTCCTACTTGCTTATGTTCTACGCCGGTAGAGCCCGGCCCCGCGCATACCTCTACCGCCGTTAGCCCCGACCGGAAACCAGGACGGGACCAAGGGGTGAGGGGCTACGTGACAAGTTAGGCTCCTGAGTTGCGATGCTCAGGAGTCCCCCTTGGCGCTCGAACAACAAGTAGGGAGGTGAGATGTGGGGGTGACTCCTTAGGGAGGTGAGATGCGGGTGGATCTGCCGTTCTACGTCTGCAGGGCCCGGCCCCGCGCATACCTCAACCGCCGTTAGCCTTTCGGAACTAAGGAGTGAGGGGCTACGTGACCAGTTAGGCTCCTGAGTCGTGATGCTCAGGAGTCCCCCTTGACGCTCAAACGGCCTTCGTACCTTGGCTTCGCTCGGGGAGGGACGTGCGACGAACCAGGCCCGGGGGCCTGGCTGGGTGGCGTGCGTCTGGGCGTGACCTGGGCGCAGCCCCCGTGCCCAGCCCCCTCGCGCGGCACTCCTGAGGGGAGGCGTTGAGATGAGGCTAGACACTGAGCTCCAGGCGAGCTCCAGGCTCCCTGAGGTTGATGCGGCCCGAGGGCCACCCTAAGTTGTTTATCACCGGCGCGGAGCATAACGCCTCCGTATGTGTACGGGCATAGCCGCTCCTCGGCAGTGTCGTCAGCCAGCGCGGAACATGGTGCTTCCACTGGTGCGTGGGAGGGGGCTCCCCTCCGGGAGGAGCCCCCGGGGCGTATACGGCCCCGCCCTGACACGTGGCTGGCATGGTAGGACTTGACGAGGTGTATCTGGGCACCCGTGGGCCAGCGCGGGACTCACGGGGCCCTACCTCAAGGCGGGTCCCGACTCTTGAGCTGGTCTCAGCCGTCGAGGTCGCGATGCTGTGGACAAGACCAGAGGGTGAGGGTTGGAGAGCCGGTAGGAGCCTTGAGTCGCGATGCTCAGGCACCCCCCTTTGACGCGCAAGCTGGGTTAGATGTCGAAACTCTACGTCCTCGGGTCCCGGCTCTCGAGCTGGTCTCAACCGTCACTGGTATGCCAGGTCGCGATGCCGTGGACAAGACCAGAGGGTGAGGGCTGGAGAGCTGGTAGGAGCCCTGAGT
>NC_057797.1:408607648-408635432 GCF_018294505.1 Triticum aestivum | reverse complement strand
AGCCCTGAGTCGCGATGCTCAGGCACCCCCCCTTTAACGCGCAAGCTGGGTTAGATGTCGAAACTCTACGTCCTCGGGTCCTGGCTCTCGAGCTGGTCTCAGTCGTCGCTGGTATGCTAGGTCGTGATGCCGTGGACAAGACCAGAGGGTGAGGGCTAGAGAGCCGGTAGGAGCCCTGAGTCGCGATGCTCAGGCACCCCCCCTTTAACGCGCAAGCTTCCGACATCTAGGGAGAAAAGGTGCGGCGGACGGGCACCAAATAACAAGCATGATGGGTCGAAAGCATGGCCCTAAGATAAACGCAAGAAGGGTACACGCTGCTAGGTCAGACCCAAGCGACTTGGGGATGATGCAGCCCGTGGGGCGCCCCCGATAAGGTAAGCTAAGGACATGAAATAAAAGGGATACACGCCACAGCGACGGACCCACGCGGCCTGGGAATAATGCGGCCCTGAGGGCGCTCCTAGCTGGAAATGAAACTTGAAAGATGTCACCTGATGATGTTGGGGACGAAGGGGTGTTGGTGTCGCAGACTCGATGGGCTGCGGGAGCCGATCCTCATGAGCCCCCAGGCTCAGGGGCCTCGGGAGGCTCCGGAGGCGCTGGTGGCTCCTCGCGGACCATCTCCATCTCCAACAGCGCTGCGGAACGCCTGACCTCTTGAGCTTCCAGGATGGCCCTCATGAGGCGCTGGTATGCGGCAGCCGCGTTCGGCAAGCCATAAGGCATGCGAACATAGCTATGGGGCGGACCCTCGCAGCGTCCCACTTGCGAGGGCCAGAGGCGCTCCTGAGACACGGCTCGGTTGAGCCCGGGTATGTCGATGCAGACGCGCAGCCCACCATCCTTGCCTGGATGGGGGGCCACATCGGGTAAGCGGCGGCTGCCTCTCATGACTCTTGACTCCTGCAGCTCCTGAATGGCCTTTATGATGAACTCCTGAGGGTTTGGCCCTCCTTGCCTTGCTCCTTCTTGAGGGAAATGTGCTTCGAAACATGCCTCCATGTGGTGCCCAAGCGCCTCCCTCGTGACCTTGGTGAGGTCTGCGGCCCTCCAGGGGAGAGCCCCCAAGCCCTGCCTAAGGAGGGTGCCAGGCGCGCCTCCCTATGCGATGGAAGGAGGCTCCCCCTGAGCAGGCGCGGGCCTTGAGGGGCCTGCCTCCTGAGAGGCCGGGCCGGACGATGTCTTCTTCTTCTTGGGGGCGGCCTCGGGAAGCCTTCTGCTTCCGCGATCCGGGTCTTCCAGTGATGCGGCCTGAAAGGCTCGCTCCAGGGAGCACACTGCGTCTCTCTCCTCGCAGGGCACCGTAGTGACCCCGCCACTTCCTGGCATCTTGAGGACGTTGTAGCCGTGGTGGGTTACGGCCATGAACTTGGCCAGCGCCGGGTACCCGAGGATGGCGTTGTACGGCAGGCGAATGTGGGCGACGTGGAAGTCGATGAGCTTGGTGCGGTAGTTGTCGTGTGCTCCGAAAGTGACAAGGAGGCGGACCTGCCCAATCGGGAGCGTGGAGCCGTCGGTGACTCCGGAGAAAGGCTTGGTTGGCTGAAGCTGACTGTAGGGCACTTGGAGATTGTTGAACCTTTCCACGGACAGGACGTTGAGCCCTGCCCCGCCGTCGATGAGGGTTCTGGTGACTAGCATGTTGCTGATGATTGGGAAACAAAGCATCGGAAGGACTCCGGTTGTGGCCACGCACTTGAGCTGATCCGCTGAGCTGAACGTGATGGCGCATGCTGACCACCTGAGAGGGCGCGTGGCCTCGAGCTTGGGGAGGACTGCATTCACTTCACGGGCGAACTGCTTGAAGATGCCTTGAGAGGCTGGGGCTTGAGCTCCACCCAGGATGCAGGCGATTGCACGTGGTTCCTGGAAGCCCCCAGCCCCCTTGTCCTGATGACGGTCTTCATTTCTCCTTGGCTGCGGCGGCAGCAGAGGGAGGCCTGCGTTCCCTTGCGGGCGATCCTTGCGAGGCTGATCCCTCCAGCCTCCCTCGCGAGGCGGGTCCTGCCAGCGATCCTCGCGAGGTTGGTCGCGCCAGCCTTGGCGTGGGCCACGGTCTTCCCAGCGTCCTGCGTTCCTTCCTCCTCCTCGGCCGTAGCCCCGGTCGCTGCGGTCGGGACATCTGCCGACCCTTCCTTCACGCACGGCCCGGAGCTCTTGGCATTCATTGGTGTTGTGGGTGTGGAGGTCGTGATACACGCAGTACCGACTGCCCTTGGAGGATTCGGGCTGATCTCTGCCCCGCTTGGTGTCGGGCTCTGCCGCGAGCACGGCAGCCCCCTTGCGCTTCACGTCCTTGGCCTTGGGCTTCTTCTCTTCTGGGTCTGCGGCAGGCAGCTCGAGGAGGGATAGGCGTCCTTCCTCAGCCCTGGCGCACTTGGTCGCCAAGTTGAACAGCTCCAAAGAGGTGCACAGGTCTTCATGCATCGCCAGCTCCTCCTTTATCTTGACGTCGCGCACGCCGTCGGAGAAGGCTGAGATGATGGCCTCCTCCGTTACCTTGGGGATCTTGAGGCGCGCATTGTTGAAGCGCTGGATGTACTTCTGTAGGGTTTCCCCTAGTTGCTGCTTGATACGGCGCATGTCGCTCACGGTGGGTGGCCGGTCGCGAGTACCCTGGAAGTTGGCGATGAAGCGGGTGCGCATCTCGTCCCAGGAGGAGATCGTGCCTATAGCCAGATTCAGGAGCCAGGTGCGTGCCTCGTCCTTGAGCGCCACGGGAAACCAGTTCGCCATGACCTTTTCGTCTCCGTTGGCAGCCTCGATGCCCAGCTCGTAGAGCTGGAGGAACTCTGCATGGTCTGTCGTGCCGTCGTAGCGAGGAGGCAGGTCTGGCTTGAACTTGCCGGGCCACGTGACGCTGCATAGCTCAGAGGTGAAGGCGCGGCAGCCCGCTGTGGCCATAGGAGGCCTTGGGCGACGAAGAGCTTGGTATTGCGGGTCCCCATGCGCTGCAGCTGGGGGCAGTGCAGGGTCTTGACGTGCTGGAGCAGGAGCACTCGGGCAGCTTCTCGAGGGCGAGGGACTTCTTGGCAGCTCTGCTCTTGTCGCGCTGGCGCCTGACGGAGCGGGTTCCGCCCAGGGGATGCGCCCCTTGGGGCCAGGGCGCCTTCTTGAGGGGGAGGCGGCTGAGGCGCCCCAGGAGCTTCGTTGCCCGCGAAGGGCAGGGCGCGGTGCAGTGAGAAGGATGGCGCGGGGGAGCCCCCAGCGGAGTGGACGAGCTCGGCGACTCAGTCGAGCCACTCTTCGTAGACGTCGTTGATTGGGCGGTAGTGTAGGAGCTCGTTTGCCGTGATGAGCACAGCTCGAGCATCCATGGCCGCGCGGGGCGCGCGGGACGAAGAACCAGCGGGGGTGAGCGAGGGCGTGGCAGTGAGGCAGTCTCGCCTCATGGATGGTTGCTGGGACGATGCTTGCTGCTCATTCCCCGCCGGGCCGGTGGCGGCATTGACGGCAGGTGACAGGGAACGACGAGGGCGCCTGCCGACGGGAGCCGTCTGGGCGACGCGGGAAGCGAGGGCGGCTCGGCGCTCGGCACGAGCCCGACGAGCGTTAGACATGGATGCGATGGTCGGAGAAGAACAAGGTGACGGAAGGCAAATTCCGGCGCACCCCTACCTGGCGCGCCAAATGTCGGATTTTGGGTTCCGGCAGACCCTTGAGGTTCGAACACTGGGGTGCGCGCGGAGGTTTCACCCTCTGCCTACTTGCTCCTCGCCGAATCGCCAGGATCTAAACTACAGAAGAAACAACACAAGAGACACGGAGTTTATACTGGTTCAGGCCACCATTGTGGTGTAATACCCTACTCCAGTGTGTGGTGTGGTGGATTGCCTCTTGGGCTGATGATGAACAATACAAGGAAGAACAACCTCGCGAGGGTCTGTCCTTGGTTGGTGCTACTTGGTTCTGGCTCTTGGATTCTCCATCAGGTCTAGCTGCCTCTACCCCTGGGGGTGGCTAGTCCTATTTATAGGCAAAGGCCGTGGGCCTCTTCCCAACTATTGAGCGGGAAGGGCGCCAACAATTGGCCATTTTGAAGGGGAACATCTGGTACACTTATCCTGACTAAAGTTGGTCCTCGCCTGCCAAAGGCTCTGGTGGTGACGCCAGCTTGGGCTCCACAATGACTTCCTCCCTGCCGTTGGGCTGGTCTTGGTCTTGTAGCACCGAAATGGATGCCTTTGCTTGATGCTCTCACCTGCGCTTGCTCCCTTTGCACCAAAGAGGAAAGGAGGACACTACGCGGGCTGGTGCCCGACTAGCGCCCCTGGTCGTCATGGCTTGCGTCATGGGCACCTCGCGAGGTACCCCGGCTTGAACTCTTCGCCTCCTCGCGAGCCAGCCTGAGGAGGCCATGCCTGAGGGAGCCCCTTGTCGTCCGCCCCGTGAGGCTTGGCCCCTCGCGAGGGTCTTGAGCTTGTGTTGATGAAGATGGGCCGCGCTGGGCCCCCTTTGAGCCATGCCGCAGGCCGCAGGCAAGCAAGTCTGGGGACCCCCGTTCCCAGAACGCCGACAGGTGCCAACAGAATGAAGGGACCAGAGGAGAATAGTGTGGGTCTTTGGCTATAGTTGGGAGCTAGGGCTCAAGTTAATATAGCGGGCGAATGGCAATGAGCCGCGGTAGATGGATTGACGGCTGGCACCAAAGTAGTTTCGTTGGCAGCATTGTGTCATTAGAGTTGGCAGCGGATGGGAGTATGGCCGTTGTGTCATTAACGCGGAGCAGTCGCTTGCACCGGGATGCCGCACGGGTGGTGCTCTCTCGGCCGTCGTGCTGCTGTAATGTCGGCACCAGTGAGAGGTCGCATCGGGCGTGAATAATGCAGACGCTACTTCAGTGACTTAACCGCAGGTGCGTTGTCTCACTAACATGTGGGCCCAACGGGCATCTGGCCTGCATGTCAGTGACACACCAACTGCACCTGCAGTTATGGCTGGTGCATGCGGCATTGACGTTCTGGAGAGACGGTGATCGTTTCACACGGGAAGCGCACGCTAGTGATGGAAGGGGTTTCGGTAGGCCAGGGCGTTCAGACCCTGGCATGGATGATGAGCCTTTGAAGCGTATGCGGCACATATTGATAACGAGGCGTCCATGCAACCGCTCTTGTCGCCAGCTAGCCTTCGACGACAACCATTAGACACCACACAACCATGCATGACTTACAAACAATGGATGAATCGATCAGACATACACTCGTGTGCAGTAGCACTATGATCGGTTGCTCACGATAGTACATACTCTGCACCATAGTACCCTCTCTAGCTAGGCTATTTTATAGATTGTTGTTGTGATAGACGATATACATGAGCAAGGCGTCGAGTCACGAGTATGACCGTTGGTGTTGAGCCAGGTGAATACATGCTCGTTGTTCGCGGAGGCCTCCAGCAAACATCTAAACAGTAATGTCACATACACATAATTTTGGTTTTTATTTCTTTCTCCACTGACAGGTAGGCCCGCATAGATAGATAGATAAAGAACACGAGCTGATGAGGTGCATGCGGACTGTTTGACTGGTCAACCAGACAAATATGGAGCTATACGTTGAGCCAGTGACCGTATAATCACCATATCTCGTATACAATGATCAAAGTGGGCTATCAAGACAAGTTCAATGACCACCAATGCATTTTACTCGGTAATAAATGACCAGGATTGAAGGGGAATCCAAATTTCCTTCGTCTTCTGTCCTTGATCTCTTGATAAACCAATGCACTTTACGGTTGTTTGGCCACTCCACCCCGAAGCTGTCACCAAGCATCATTCATGCCACCGTGCCGCACACTAACCGGTAAGGAAGCGATGGCATCCTGCCGCGACGAGTTTCTTGCCGCCCACGACCGCACACATAATGGTAGGGAAGCGGTGGCATCCCGCCGTGCCGAGTTCATCGCCACTCGCGACCTTACACCTATGTGGGCCAAATTTGAAGCTGCCAAGGCCGAATGTGCGGTAGAGCAAGAGGCTGCCAAAGCCGCACAGAAGGAGTGCAAAAGTCAGAAAGCACTCAAGAAAAGAGAGGCCCGCCGCCGCAAGAAAGAAGAGGACGCACGCGCTGCTGCAGAGAGGTCGGCGGAGATCCAAGCACGGTGGGGTGTCGCCGACAAAGCCGGGAAGGAGAACGACGGCGTCTGGCCAGCATGTGAGAAGTAGTAGTACTAGTAGTTAGTGTGTGTGTCTATGTCGCCCGTACATTTGTTTAATTAATTATGAGCATGTACCAGTACTACTAGTTACTACTGTAGTTTTTAGAGCAAATTACCAGTACATTAGCCTAGACTCAATGAAAAAATTCCTATCCTATGCATCAAATGGCATCTCTTTCTCTATAGGAATTGAGATGCATGTCATCTCACTTCCTATGATTTTCATATTCCTATAAAATTCCTACCCTATGAACCAAAGGAGGCCTCTGCTGGAGTAAATACTGTAGCTAGTAGTACTGCTGGTACATTAGTTTTCTTCAAGAAGCAGAATTCAATGAAGTCATGATGGTTCCTTCGTCCGAGAAACTTCAGAGTGGATAAGGTTGGGCTTGTGATTTGACAGCTCATTAGTAATTACTATGGCGCCATGACCGGGGTGACTCTCCCTTGGAGTTATGCGGGCATGGCAAGTGGACCAGGATGGTCGACGTCCCACATGTCGGCGAGCGGAAGTATTCTTTCCTATATCGACGAGCAAGGAAACCGCGTGGTATAGTATCACTGGTGTCGGCGTTCTGGGAACGGGGGTCCCCAGACTTGGCTGCCTGCGGCCTGCGGCGTGGCTCAAAGGGGGGCCCAGCGAGGCCCATCTTCATCAACACAAGCTCAAGACCCTCGCGAGAGGCCAAGCCTCGCGGGGTGGATGACAAGGAGCTTCCTCAGGCACGGCCTCAGCAGGCTAGCTCACGAGGAGGCGGAGAGTTCAAGGAGGGGTACCTCGCGAGGTGCCCATGACGCAAGCCATGACGACCAAGGGCGCCAGTCGGACGCCAGCCCGCGCAGTGTCCTCCTTTCCTCTTTGGTGCAAAGGGAGCAAGCGCAGGCGAGAGCATCAAGCAAAGGCATCCATTTCGGTGCAACAAGACCAAGACCAGCCCAACGGCAGGGAGGAAGTCATTGTGGATCCCAAGCAGGCATCACCACCAAAGCCTTTGACAGCCGAAGACCAACTTTAGTTAGGATAAGTGTACCCGTTGTTCCCCTTCAAAATGGCCAATTGTTGGGGCCCTTCCCGCTCAATATTTGGGAAGAGGCCCAGGGCCTTTGCCTATAAATAGGACTAGCCACCCCCAAGGTAGAGGCATCTGGATCCTCACCAAGAAACCAGTAGATAGAGCGATTGAACTCCTCCTAGCAGTTCATCACACCAGCCAAGAACAGACCCTCGCGAGGCTGTTCTTCCTTGTATTGTTCATCATCAGCCCAAGAGGCAATCCACCACACCACACACTGGAGTAGGGTATTACACCACAATGGTGGCCTGAACCAGTATAAACCTTGTGTCTCTTGTGTTGTTCTGTTCGTAGTTTAGATCCTAGCGATTCGGTGAGGAGCAGGTAGGTAGAGAGAGAAATCTCCGTGCGCACTGCAGTGTTTGAACCTCAAGGGTCTGCCGGAACCCGAAATCCGACGTTTGGCGCACCAGGTAGGGGTGCGCCGGAATTTGCCTTCCGTCGTCTTGTTCTTCTCCGACCATCGCATCCATGTCTGACGCTCGTCGGGCTCGCACCGAGCGCTGAGCCACCCTCGCTTCCCGCGTCGCCCAGACGGCTCCCGTCAGCGGGCGCCCTCGTCGTTCCCCGTGACCTGCCGTCAACGCCGCCACCGGCCCGGCGGGGAATGAGCAGCAAGCATCGTCCGAGCATCCATCCGTGAGGCGAGATGGCCGAACTACTGCACCCTCGCTCACCCCCGCTGGTTCTTCGTCCCGCGCGCCCCGCGCGGCCATGGAGGCTCGAGCCGCGCTCATCGCGGCAAACGAGCTCCTGCGCTACCGCCCAATCGACGACGTCTACGAAGAGTGGCTTGACCGAGTCACCGAGCTCGTCCGTGCCGCTGGGGGCTCCCCCGCGCCGTCCTTCTGGCTGCGCCACGGCCCGCCCGGCGCGGGCAATGAAGCTCCTGGGGCGCCTCAGCCGCCTCCCCCTCAAGAAGGCGCCCTGCCCCAAGGCGCGCGGCCCCTGGGCGGAACCCGCTCCGTTAGGCGCCAGCGCGGCAAGAGCAGAGCTGCCAAGAAGTCACTCGCCCTCGAGAAGCTGCCCAAGCACTCCCTGCTCCAGCACGTGAAGACCCGGCGCTGCTCCCAGCTGCAGCGCATGGGGACCCGCAGGACCAAGCTCTTTGTCGCCCAAGGCCTCCTGTGACCACGGCGGGCTGCCGCGCCTTCACCCACGAGCTACGCAGCATCACGTGGCCCGGCAAGTTCAAACCAGACCTGCCTCCTCGCTAGGACGGCACGGCTGACCCTGCAGAGTTCCTCCAGCTCTACGAGCTGGGCATCGAGGCTGCCAACGGAGACGAAAAGGTCATGGAAAATTGGTTTCCCATGGCGCTCAAGGACGGGGCCCGCACCTGGCTCCTGAATCTGGCTCCAGGCACAATCTCCTCCTGGGACGAGATGCGCACCCGCTTCGTCGCCAACTTCCAGGGTACTCGCGACCAGCCACCCGCCGTGATCGACATGCGCCGTATCAAGCAGCAACTAGGGGAAACCCTACAGAAGTACATCCAGCGCTTCAACAACGCGCGCCTCAAGATCCCTAAGGTAACGGAGGAGGCCATCATTTCAGCCTTCTCCGACGGCGTGCGTGACGTCAAGATGAAGGAGGAGCTGGCGATGCATGAAGACCTGTGCACCTCCTTGGAGCTGTTCAACTTGGCGACCAAGTGCGCAAGGGCTAAGGAAGGACGCCTCTCCCTCCTCGAGCAGCCTGCCATAGACCCAGAAGAGAAGAAGCCCAAGGCCAAGGACGTGAAGCGCAAGGGGGCTGCCCTGCTCGCGGTAGAGCCAGACACCAAGCGGGGCAGAGATCAGCCCGAATCCTCCAAGGGCAGTCGGTACTGCGTGTACCACGACCTCCACACCCACAACACCAATGAATGCCAAGAGCTCCGGGCCGTGCGTGAAGGAAGGGTCAGCAGACGTCCTGACCGCAGCGACCGGGGCTACGGCCGAGGAGGAGGAAGGAACGCAGGACGTTGGGAAGACCGCGGCCCACGCCAAGGGTGGCGCAACCAACCTCGCGAGGATCGCTGGCAGGACCCGCCTCGCGAGGGAGGCTGGAGGGATCAGCCTCGCGAGGATCGCCAGCAAGGGAACGCAGGCCTACCTCCGCTGCCGCCGCAGCCAAGGAGAAATGAAGACCGTCATCAGGACGAGGGGGTTGGGGGCTTCCAGGAACCACGTGCAATTGCCTGCATCCTGGGTGGAGCTCAAGCCCCAGCCTCTCAACGCATCTTCAAGGAGTTCGCCCACGAAGTAAATGCAGTCCTCCCCAAGCTCGAGGCCACACGCCCTCTCAAGTGGTCAGCATGCGCCATCACATTGAGCTCAGCGGATCAGCTCAAGTGCGCGGCCATAGCCGGAGTCCTCCCGATGCTTTGTTCCCCAATCATCAGCAACGTGCTAGTCACCAGGACCCTCATCGACGGCGGGGCAGGGCTCAACATCCTGTCCGTGGAAACGTTCAACAATCTCCAAGTGCCCTACAATCAGCTTCAGCCAACCAAGCCTTTCTCCGGAGTCACCGATGGCTCCACGGTCCCGATTGGGCAGGTTCGCCTTCCTGTCACCTTCGGGGCACGCGACAACTACCACACCGAGCTCATCGACTTCGATGTCGCCCACATTCGCCTGCCATACAACGCCATCCTCGGGTACCCGGCGCTGGCCAAGTTCATGGCCATAACCCACCACGGCTACAATGTCCTCAAGATGCCAGGAAGTGGCGGGGTCATCACGGTGCCCTACGAGGAGAGGGATGCAGTGTGCTCCCTGGAGCGAGCCTTTCAGGCTGCATCACCGGAAGACCCGGATCGTGGAAGCAGGAGGCTTCCCTAGGCCGCCCCCAAGAAGAAGAAGACATCGTCCGGCCCAGCCCCTTAGGAGACAGGCCCCTCAGGGCCCGCGCCTGCTCAGGGGGAGCCTCCTTCCATCACACAGGGAAGCGCGCCCGGCGCCCTCCTCAGGCAGGGCTCGGGGGCTCTCCCCAGGAGGGCCGCCGACCTCGCCAGGGTCACGAGGGAGGCGCTTGGGCACCACATGGAGGTGTGTATCGAAGCACGTTTCCATCAAGAAGGAGCAAGGCAAGGAGGGCCAAACCCTCAGGAGTTCGTCAGCAAGGCCATTCAGGAGCTACAGGAGTCAAGAGTCATGAGAGGCAGCCGCCGCTTACCCGCTGTGGCCCCCCATCCAGGCGAGGATGGTGGGCTGCGCGTCTGCATCGACATACCAGGGCTCAACCGAGCCGCGTCTCCGGAGCGCCTCTGGCCCTCGCAAGTGGGATGCTGCAAGGGTCCGCCCCATACGTATGTTCGCATGCCTTATGGCTTGCCGAACGCGGCTGCCGCGTACCAGCGCCTCATGAGGGCCATCCTGGAGGCTCAAGAGGTCAGGCGTTCCGCAGCCCTGGTGGAGATAGAGATGGTCCGCGAGGAGCTGCCAGCGCCTTTGGAGCCTCCCAAGGCCCTTGGGCCTGGGGGCTCGTGAGGATCGGCTCCCACAGCCCACCGAGTCTGCTACACCAACACCCCTTCGTCCCCAACATCATCAGGTGACATCTTTCAAGTTTCATTTCCAGCTGGGAGCGCCCTCAGGGCCGCATTATTCCCAGGCCGCGTGGGTCCGTCCCTGTGGCGTGTATCCCTTTTATTTCATATTCTTAGCTTACCTTATTGGGGGCGCCCCTCGGGCTGCATCATCCCCAAGTCGCTCGGGTCTGACCCAGCGGCATGTACCCTTCTTGTGTTTACCTTAGGACCATGCTTTCGACCTATCATGCTTGTTATTTGGTGCCTGTTCGTGGCACCTTTTCTTACTAGATGTCGGAAGCTTGCGCGTTAAAGGGGGGGTGCCTGAGCATCGCGACTCAGGACTCCTACCGGCTCTCCAGCCCTCACCCTCTGGTCTTGTCCACGGCATCGCGACCTGGCATACCAGTGACGGCCGAGACCAGCTCGAGGGCCGGGACCCGAGGACGTAGAGTTTCGACATCTAACCCAGCTTGCGCGTTAAAGGGGGGTGCCTGAGCATCGCGACTCAGGGCTCCTACCGGCTCTCCATCCCTCACCCTCTGGTCTTGTCCATGGCATCGTGACCTGGCATGCCAGCGACGGCTAAGACTAGCTCGAGAGCCAGGACCCGGGGACGTAGAGCACCGGCATCTAGACAAATTTGCAGGAACATAATCCAAGATAAGGCCCAGGGCCAGGCGCAACCCGCCTTGAGGTAGGGCCCCGTGAGTCCCGCGCTGGCCCATGGGTGCCCAGATACACCTCATAAGGCCCTACCGTGCCAGCCACGTGTCAGGGCGGGGTTGTATGCGCCCTGGGGGCTCCTCCCGGAGGGGAGCCCCCTCCCACGCACCAGCGGAAGCACCATGCTCCGCGCTGGCTGACGACACTGCCGAGGCGCGGCTATGCCCGTACACATATGGAAGCGCTATGCTCCGCGCTGGTGATAAACAACTGAGGGTGGCCCCCGGGCCACATCAACCTCAGGGATCCCGGAGCTCAGTGTCCAGCCTCATCGCAACGACTCCCTCGAGAGTGCCGCACGAGGGGGCTGGGCATGGGGGCTGCGCCTGGGTCACGCCCAGACGCACGCCACCCAGCCAGGCCCCCCGGGCCTTGTTCGTCGCATGTCCCTCCCCGAGTGGAGCCAAGGTACGAAGGCCATTTGAGCGTCAAGGGGGACTCCTGAGCATCGCGACTCAGGTGCCTAACTGGTCACGTAGCCCCTCACTCCTTAGTTCCGAAAGGCTAACGGCGGTTGAGGTATGCGCGGGGCCGGGCTCTGCAGACGTAGAACGGCAGATCCACCCGCATATCACCTCCCTAAGGAGTCACCCCACATCTCACCTCCCTACTTGTTGTTCGAGCGCCAAGGGGGACTCTTGAGCATCGCGACTCAGGAGCCTAACTTGTCACGTAGCCCCTCACCCCTTGGTACCGTCCTTGTTTCCGGTCGGGGCTAACGGTGGCTGAGGTATGCGCGGGGCCGGGCTCTCCCGGCGTAGAACATAAGCAAGTAGGAAGGAATAGTGCAAATTTCAGGGAATTCAAAAGGAAATATTACAGTCCATACTGTTATCGCAGCAAGTTTTAATGCCTCCCCGAGGCATGGTGCATGTGCAGGAATTAAAAGCAGGACGGGAGCCACGACAGAGTCACGTGCCGGCGGTGGAGCTGCGCGGAGTGGGTTCGCCTTGTGGAGCAGCAGGGCTAGCAGCGCTCCGCTTCGGCTTGGTGCTGAAGGCCTGGAACTTCCCCAGCAGAGCCTCCGCACGACCCTTCACGACCTCAGTAGCGGCAGTGGCACGCTCGCCGCTCGCTGGCTCCAGCAGGCTGTCGAGGTCAATGTTGGGGTCGCGAAGATAGATGTGGGTGAAGACCCGCGTTAGCGCTGCAGAAGACAAGACGCGTGCCTCAGCCTCAGCCGTAGGGCCAAGGCCAAGGGTGACATCTTCAAGGGCGCGAACCAGGAAGGGAAGTAGCTCCGCGGGGTGAGGGAGTCCTGGACTAGGGAGTGTCCGGATGGCCGGACTATCATCATCGGCCGGACTCCAAGACTATGAAGATACAAGATTGAAGACTTCGTCCCGTGTCCGGATGGGACTTTCCTTGGCGTGGAAGGCAAGCTTGGCAATACGGATATGTAGATCTCCTACCATTGTAACCGACTCTGTGTAACCCTAGCCCTCTCCGGTGTCTATATAAACCGGAGGGTTTTAGTCCGTAGGACAACAATCACAACAACAATCGTACCATAGGCTAGCTTCTAGGGTTTAGCCTCCTTGATCTCGTGGTAGATCCACTCTTGTACTACCCATATCATCAATATCAATCAAGCAGGAGTAGGGTTTTACCTCCATCGAGAGGGCCCAAACCTGGGTAAAAACATCGTGTCCCTTGTCTCCTGTTACCATCCGCCTAGACGCACAGTTCGGGACCCCCTACCCGAGATCCGCCGGTTTTGACACCGACATTGGTGCTTTCATTGAGAGTTCCTCTGTGCCGTTGCAATCAGGAAGGATGCCTCTTCCCGTCTTTAAAGACGGTACTATTGCCAAGGGAGCTTTGGCCACCGGCCAAACTGTCCGGCTAGGTGGTTTTCTTATGACCGCCTGTTCGGCCGCCGCCCCGACGATGACCTCCCTGGTCATCAAAAGCGATCTTCACGTCGACTCGGAATTCGCCGAGCAGCTGGATCCGATGGAGCTCTCCTCAGTAAACGAGCTCTTGGATCGCTTCGCCGCCCTGGGAGTCGCTACAGACTACGATCAGATTGGGCTTAAAACCGATCTGAGAGAGATCAACTCTCCCTAGGCTACCCACCACATTGCTGTGGTGGAGGAACAACATGGCGACTCTTCTTCTATGTCAAAGACCAGTTATGTTCGGATTCTGGATCCCTCCATACCGGATTCCCGCGGAGCGACGGACGTCAACCAAGTACTGAACCTAAAGTCAGGCAGCGGACCGGATTCGTTGGACGACATCCAGCAATCCAAACTTCCAAATTCGGAAACTTTTCGGCCCTTGAGCCTCAAGTTGGGCAGGGTTCCGGACTCAACTCCACCCACCCACCCAAACATATGCAATCTATCTCAAATCCGGCAAGAGCCCGTTGAAACAGTACATCATTACTGGGCCAGATTCCTCCTGGTTATGGACAGGATAAAAGACTGCCGTGAGGAAAACGCAATTTCAATTCTCTGCAACAATTGCACGAACAAGGGAATCTTGAACGCCGTAAGTCATCGTGAAATTACACGCTCCGCCGACCTGGCGTCCATAGTACGAAAGTACTGTGCGATGGAGAGTGTCCGAAAAACCGAAACTAAGTTTTGGGACAATCCATCTCCGAACACAACCCTAGTCCGAAACAAAAGGGTGCATCATGCTCAGGCACCCGGGACAAAAACCAAAAAGCAAAAACACAATAAAGGGCACAGAACCGTACTGGAGGGATGGCTCAGCGGTCCCTGTAAAATTCATAGTACAGAGGGCGCCACTCCAACACATAGCCTTCGAGCATGTTGGATACTGCGGCAGGTGGCCAAAAGTGGCGAAGAGCTTCTAGCCCCGGAGAACCATCCCAACAGTACCAGTACGGTACTAACAGTCTTCGAGACCTTCGTATCAAATAATATGTGGAAATGAACAATCCGCAGCCTCACCGAAGTCTACCAAGTAGCAACAACAAATCCATGGAGCGACACGGCTATCACCTTCAATGCCAGCGACGAACCTAAATTCCGAATAGCCCGAGCACCAGCCGCATTGGTCCTCAGTCCAATAGTGGACGACTTTCGTCTTACCAAGGTACTCATGGATGGCGGCAGCGGATTAAACCTCATCTACGAGGAAACCCTTCGAAAAATGGAAATAGACTGGAGCCGCATTGAGCGAAGCAGCACAACCTTTAGAGGAATAATCCCTAGCCGGGAAGCACACTGCACAGGAAAAATCACACTTGATGTGGTGTTCGGCTCGCCGGACAATTACAGGTCCGAGGAGGTCACGTTCCAAGTGGCCCCATTCAGCAGCGGATATCACGCTTTATTAGGGCGAGAGGCATTCACAATTTTCCAAGCCATACCCTAGTATGGGTACATGAAGCTTAAAATGCCCGGGCCCAATGGAACCATCACTCTTGCCAGTGATCCGGACATAGCACTCTGCGCCAAAAACAAGACAGCCGCACTAGCCTTAGAGGCACTATCCGAAGCCCTAGCGGCAGAGGAGCTCACTGCACTGCACTCTACGGTGAACAGCGACGATGTGATACTCGATAAGAGATCCAAGTCCACCTCTTTTAAACCAGCGGACGAAATAGTCAAATTTTAGGTCCATCCAACGGACCCCACAAAGACGGCCTCCATTGGGGCACTGTTAAAACCTGATGTAGACGCCGCACTACGAGAATTCCTTCGGGAGAATTGGGACATCTTTGCCTGGCACCCTTCAGATATGCCAGGAATCCCACGCAGATTGGCAGAACACAGCCTAAGCATCCTAAAAGGATTCAAGCCAGTCAAACAGGCTCTTCGGCAATTTTCCGAACCCAAAAGACAGGCAATGGGATAGGAGCTAGCCAAACTATTGGAAGCCGGATTCATCAGAGACATCAAACATTCGGACTGGCTAGCGAACCTGGTAATGGTACCAAAAAAGGACAAGTCCTGGCGCCTGTGTGTCGATTTTAAAGACCTTAACAAGGCTTGTCCAAAGGATCCTTTCCCCCTTCCCCGCATCGATCAAATCATCGATGCTACCGCAGGACACGATTCATTGTGCTTCCTTGACGCATACTCCGGCTACCATCAAATCAAGATGGCAGAGGCAGACCAAGCCGCAACGGCATTCATTACTCCATACGGACCATTCTGCTTCAACACGATGCCCTTCGAACTCAAAAACGCCGGCGCAACATATCAGCGCATGATTCAGACATGTCTGGCTACCCAGATCGGCAAAACAGTAGAGGCATACATAGACGACGTGGTCGTCAAGACCAAACACGTCGAAACTCTAGTAGACAACTTGAGGCTCACATTCGACAACCTCCAAGCATATGACATTAAGCTCAACCCGGAAAAATGCGTTTTCGGCATACCAGCCGGAAAGCTCCTGGGCTTCATTGTATCCGGTAGAGGTAGAGGAACTGAAGCAAACCCAGCCAAGATCCGAGCTCTATCACAGTTGGATATCCCAAAGGACCTCAAACAAATACAAAAATTAACTGGATGCGTGGCGGCTTTAAGCCGCTTCATCTCCCGTTTGGGAGAAAAGGCATTGCCCCTCTATCGCCTCCTCAGGCGCACCGAACACTTCGAGTGGACGGATGCTGCCACTGCCGGACTCGAAGAAATAAAGGCCATATTCGCAACAAATCCGGTCCTGGCCGCGCCTAACCTAGGCGAACCGATGTTATTATATATCGCGGCAACACATCAAGTTGGCAGCGCGGTACTCGTCGTCGAACGAGAAACAGAAGGACACAAATTCCCTCTTCAAAAACCAGTGTACTACGTATCCACTGTCTTAACCCCATGCAAGTCCTGGTATCCACATTATCAAAAGATAGCGTACGCGGTGTTCATGGCATCCCGGAAGCTGCGACACTACTTTCAAGAGTGTTCGATAACAGTTGCCTCTGAAGTACCTCTCAACAACATTATAAACAACCGCGACACGACGGGCAGGATTGCAAAATGGGCCATCGAGCTCTTACCATTCGATAAAACCTACAAACCACGGCGAGCTATAAAGTCGCAAGTTTTGGCTGACTTCGTCGCCGAATGCACCGAAGCCGAACTCCCTAAAGAGTACGGCGCATACTCCAATTGGATCATGCATTTCGACGGCTCCAAAATGTTGGCCGGCTTGGGGGCTGGCGTCGTATTGATGTCCCCAACTGGAGACACAGTCCAATACGTACTTCAGATAATGTACACGGACTCCAACAATGCAGCCGAATACGAGGCCCTTCTACATGGCCTCCGGATGGCAATCTCCATGGGTATTCAATGCCTAGAAGTGCGCGGGGACTCAAACCTCGCAATATCCCAAGTAAACGGAGACTTTGACGCCAAGGATCCGAAAATGGCAGCCTATCGTAACGCCGTCTTAAAAATGTTAGCTCGGTTCGAAGGACTCGAATTCCACCATGTAGCCCGGGATAATAACTAGGCAGCCGACGTGTTGGCACGCATCGGCGCAAAACGCGACGCCGTCCCTCCAAACATCTTCCTGGAGCGGCTCTTTAAGTCATACGTCTTATGGGAAGAGGAGTCCGGAAATAACAACCCGGAACCAACTGTACCACCCAACATGGAACATCCTGACACAATCGATGGCTCAGCCAATGAAATAACACCTTCAGCCCACGAAATAATGGCAGTAATTGCCCCGTGGACGGAACCATTCCTAGCGTACTTAATTAGGCAGGAACTTCCCGAAGACCAAAATGAGGCCCGCTGCATAGTTCGGCGATCTAAAGCCTAGAAGGTCCATGAGGGAGAGCTTTATAAGAAAAGCACAACCGGAGTCCTTCAAAGGTGCATCTCCGAAGAGGAAGGGCGAAATCTATTGGCTGAAATTCACGCCGGACTCGGCGGGCACCACGCCGCAGCCGGGCCCTTGTGGGCAAGGCCTTTCGTACAGGATTTTATTGGCCAACGGCCTGGGCAGATGCTCAGGACTTAGTCCAGCGATGCGTTGGGTGCCCGCTTTTTGCTAATCAAAGCCACATGCCGCCCACCGCCCTCAAAACTATACCCATCACCTAGCCATTCGTGGTCTCGGGGCTTGACATGGTTTGACCCCTTAAAGGGGGAACCCATAAACAAAAATACCTATTGGTAATGGTGGACAAATTCACCAAATGGATAGAGGCCAATCCAGTTAAAACGGCCGAATCTGGACTAGTGATAGACTTCATATCCGGGGTAGTACACCGTTATGGCGTCCCCCACAGCATCATCACCGATAACGGCATAAACTTCACAGCCGACAAGGTTAAACTCTGGTGCAAAAATATGGGCATTAAGCTCGATTACGCTATCACCCTCAAACCAACGGTCACGTTGAACAACAAAATGGTCTAATCATGAGCGGCATCAAACCCAGATTAGTGCGGTCAATTACGGAATCTAACACGCACTGGGTAGAGGAGCTCGACTCCGTACTCTGGGGGCTGCGGACCACACCAAACCGTACTACCGGATTCACACCATTCTTTATGGTATACGGCGCAGAGGGAGTTTTGCCTTGCGACATAATTCATGACTCACCTCGAGTGCGCATGTACGAAGAAAGAGAAGCCGAGTTGGATCGGCAGGACTGCTTGGATGCATTGGAGGAGGAGCGCGACGTGGCAAAGGCTCGTTCCACATTCTATCAGCAGCAGGCTCGAAGATATCAAAGCAGAGAAGTACGGGCTAAAACTTACAATGTTGGCAAACTAGTTCTACGCCTGCCGGACAAGAAAAAGGACAAACTCAAGCCCAAATGGGAAGGACCTTCATCATCGACCAAGTCCTGACCGGCAGAGCATACCGTCTGCGAAACGCATCGGACAACCGACTCGAGCCGAACCCATGGAATGCAGCCCGCCTCCGAAGATTCTACGCCTAGCACCGGACTCAGAGTTCGTCTCCTTCCTCCGTCCACATTTTATACTTCAGTTGTCTTTTGTTTCTCTCTTTTCTCCCACCTTTTTCATAAAGCCCTTGAGGGCTGATTTGTGCATTGTTCGCACACACTTGACGTTCTACTCGCACTCATTATACCTGGGGGCTTCTTTAACAGAAGCTTATTTATACGGGCTTTATGCCCAACACATGTGTCAAACTTCCGCATGTACCTTTTATTCACCATTATATGCATCGATATGACTTAAGTTTTGGCCAAGCTGGGTTTCCTGGCTCCTGTGCTTACCCCTACATTCCCGATTGTTCGGCTAGGAGGTAAAGGGAGCACCTCTGTGATTGTTACTGCCGGGTCAGCCGGATGTGTACCTCAGACTGGGTGAGGTCGAAAGCTAGTGTTCTTAAGGGAATATTCGGTCGGTGACTTGAAAGATGATTTTTCATTTATTTATTTATCTGGCCCTAGATGTTTTCCTGCTCTTTTCGCAGTCCGGACATGCACTTTAGGGCATGCCTCCCAAGGAAAGGAACCCCTAACGGAACTATTCTCCCTGGAAGATGTTTCTTACTAACCATGTAATATAACATAACTTGTTGGGCACTTGTCTGATAAAGCACCAATGACCCCTACGCCTGGTCTCCATGCATGCCCCGGTTTTTTGCATAACCGCGAGGGTATTCGGACACACTCCGGACTGTTGGGTCCCGAGGTTGAAGCGAAAAGGTCCGCAAAGACAAACGATCTACAATCCGGCTAGACGGCATTATACATGTCATTTTAAAAATACATCGTCACATTGACTGATTGTACTCCTCTTCAATCCCATCTAACAGGCTGTCTAATTTACAGTCCCGTTGGGAATACTTAGCGGCCAACTCTACTTGGCTGTACACTAAGCTCACAGGGATCTCCTTCCCATTGGGCCCCACAGGTCCGACCTCGGCCATGTGGTTCGGATCCGCCTTCTTGTACCGCATCTTCACCATGGCCCAGGCCTCCCTGGCGCCTTGACGACAGGCTGATATCTTCCATAGACGGAAGCACTGCCGTGCTCCCTGAAGCTTCTCCGCAAGCCCTCCAAGACCCTCGGGTAGGGAGACAGACGGCCATAAGGCATGGACGACGCCACTCATCGCCTGCCGAACACGTTCGTGCAGTTGCAGCAGCTCGAGAAGTTGATCACCCGTTGAACCGGGCATTTCCTCCGTAGGGAGACCTGTGAGCACACCTATAGACACATTTCTTTCAATCGACTTCCTCACCGAACTCTTCTTTTCAAAAGAGTTTGCTCAAGCACTTACTGTAGATGCCGCAACGAAGCCGCTGATTCTCCTTCACGGAGCCAGACAGCTAGGCCCGAACACCTTTTAGCTCTTCTCCAAGCTGGGTGTGGGCATCTTGGAGCTTGTTCCTCTCCTGCTGCACCTTCATAAGCACCCTCTCGCCGGCCTTTAGCTGGCGCAGTAGCTGTTGCTTGTCCGGATCAAGTCCGGCAACATTTGCAATACTATTGTCAGACTTATACGCACGCCAAACACTACTTATCTTTTTGAAATATGTGTTACCGGAGGGGGTCTCCATGTCTCCTCCTGCGGCGGCTAGTGCGGCCTCAAGTTGTGCCTTGCACTCTTGTAGCTCCTGGGACAATTGGGTATTCTTCTCCGTAAGATCCTGCATATCAAATGATCCTTAAATCAGTTATTTTAACTACTTTAAGTCTCTGGGGCTACGGGCATATACAACCATTAAATCCCTTACCCGTATGTCTTACACATACTGCTCCGTGGCTCTGGTCAAACCATCTTGAGCGGCACGGAGGTGCGCGTCTCCCGCGTTGAAGGCATTCAACGCCTCTGGGGAGAAACACGCATCACGAAGAACTGTCCGGCGGCGCCTGTGATTCATGGCGCTCTCCACCTCGGACCTGGCGGAGGACAACCTGTCGGCATCCTCCGCTTGAGGAGCATCCAGCTCGCGCCTTGCGCTCGCCTCCCCCCCCCCCCCGGACCAGGTGTTGGAGCCTGGCTGGCGGAGGCTTGGTTGGCAACCTCTCTGGGCACAGTCCGGCGAGCGCTCTTTCCCTAAAAAAGTTATGAGCATCAATATACCTCACAGGGGCATTTTCCTTAAAAACGGTGGCGTGTCATACCGTTGCGGCAATGTTTCAATTCGCACCGCACCCCTCTTCCGCCTGCTGGGCCGAACTGACCCTGGTTGGTCAGCCGCCGCGGGATCAGCTTCCCGCCTTGAAGGCACCTCCTGCGAGACACCGTTGATATGCAGTGGTCAGAAATAAGCACGGACGAAGTGATGGTGTCAGGGCTCCGGTCATAGTTTCCTGGGAAGCCGGAGATAAACCGGGGTAGTCAGCCGTAATGGCGACTAGAGCATTGTCCATGCTAAGCTGGTGGAACACCCCGTCAATCAGCTCCACCTTTATATCCGGATCCTCTTCGGAGGCCGGATCAAGGGATCTTCCCGGATCCTCGGGTTGTGGAGCCGGACTGTGTATGTCCTCCACATCCCGGCGCAATTCCTGCGTCGAAAATCATAAAGTAAGGCGCTTAACTATGAAAGCACGGATCGGATGAGCAAGCGTCCGCTTACCCAGCTCCGAGGGTTATTCATGGAGAATCCATTCAATGGGCTCGTTTGGAGGAAGTCCTCCTTCTCCCCCTTGTACAAGCCGGACAGGATCTTCACCAGATCTGCGGCCGATCCCGGCCCCTTGCGGCCATGACGGGTGGCGTCATTCTCCCCGTTGAAATCCCACATGGGGTGGCCCCTATATTGGAGCGGCTGCACCCCTCGCATAATGCACGTGGCCATGACTCCAATCATGGTCAATCCGGAATGGGCCAGCAACCTTATCCGGCCCATCAAATAATGGACACTCCTGTCTTCCTCCTGTTGAGGGCTCCGCGGGCGCCAACTCAGGCGTTTCTTCAGAGGAGCCTTGTTGAACTTCGGGAGGTCGATCCGAACTGGGTCCGGTAGTGGATCATCTTCCACATAAAACCATTCCGAGGGCTAGTCTTCGGACGCCTTCTTTGGGGTTCCGGATAGATATCCGGTCCCAGCGATGCGCCATATTTCGGCTCCACCCACTTGATATATTGACCCCTCGTGAGAACGGGGTACGAGGCAAAATAGTCTCTTCCACAGTGCAAAATGGGGCTCGATGCCCAGGAACAGCTCGCAAAGAGCTACGAAGCCCGCAATGTGCAGAATGGAGGCGAGCGTAAGGTGATGAAGCTGGAGTCCGTAGAACTCCAGTAGCCCCCGGAGAAACGGATGTATGGCAAATCCGAGCCCCCTTATTAGATAAGGGACGAAACACACCCGCTCTCCTTTAGAGGGACTGGAGGTATTCTCCGCCTGCTTTCCACCTTTGTAGGTGGCCAGCCCGGCTCGAACCGGGACCATAAAGGCCGGAGGAAGGTATCCCTCCGCTTGGAGCGTCACCAGCTCATTGTGCGGGAGTGAACATCTCCTCCAATCTCCTGGCAGAGGGCTGGGAGCGCGAGAGGAGGAGCCGCGTCGACGGTCCATGATGGAGTGGATTTTTTGTCAGAAGCGCTTCGATGAGTACTCGCGGAAAGAGGATGGTGTGACTTGGATCTGGATTCTTGCCTCTCTTATAGGCAGCTTGTTTGTGAAGCTAGGGGGTAAAATGTAAAAATACCCTGGCCTTTCGCATTCGTACGACACGTGGAAGAGGGCCATTATTGGGCGTGGAAGCCAAGGAGCGCAACATTTATAAGGAAGCCGGACACTATTCGGCAAGCACATGGAATTTGGAGGAGAACCCGCCTTGCAACGCTGAAGAAAATATACGCGCCGGACTCGTCGTCATTGAAGGCTGGTTCGGGGGCTACTGAGGGAGTCCTGGACTAGGGGGTGTCCGGAAGACCAGACTATCATCATCGGCCGGACTCCAAGACTATGAAGATACAAGATTGAAGACCTCGTCCCGTGTACGGATGGGACTTTCCTTGGCGTGGAAGGCAAGCTTGGCAATACGGATAATCAGATATCCTACCATTGTAACCGACTCTGTGTAACCCTAGCCCTCTCCGGTGTCTATATAAACCGGAGGGTTTTAGTACGTAGGACAACAATCACAACAACAATCATACCATAGGCTAGCTTCTAGGGTTTAGCCTCCTTGATCTCATGGTAGATCCACTCTTGTACTACCCATATCATCAATATCAATCAAGCAGGAGTTGGGTTTTACCTCCATCGAGAGGGCCCGAACCTGGGTAAAAACATCGTGTCCCTTGTCTCCTGTTACCATCCGCCTAGACGCACAGTTCGGGACCCCCTACCCAAGATCCGTCGGTTTTGACACCAACATGGGGCCATCCTCCTCGCCGGCCAGCGGGCTCTCCAGGCCGCTCTCATAAAGCATCTTCAATGAAGTGCAAGCCTTCTCCTCCATCTCCGCAAAGTCCACGCTATCCTCGGCAAGAACTCGGGCCTTGCCGTCCACCTCAACCTTCCTCGCCTCCAACTCGGGCCTAGGCAGTCACGACGCTTCTTGAGCTTGGCGTCCCGGTCCTTGACAGCCGCCTCGCGAGCCTTCATGCCTTCCTCCTGCTCTTGGCGAAGGCGGGCCTCCTCGGCGAGCTGGTTCTGCAGGCCCTACAGCTCGCTCTCCAGCACCTCGCAGCGACCTCGGACATTAGCCACCTCCCCCAAGGCGGCATCGCGGGCAGCCTTCGCCCCAAGGACGACCTGTTTCTCCTCGTCGCAAGCAGTCAAGGCCTGGACCAGCGCCGCCCGAATTGAAGCGTCGGAGCGAATCCAGCCAGAAGCTAGCTTCAAGCGCCCGACGACTAGACGAGAGTCAGCGCCCAGAAGATCCTGCCGCAGACGGTCCAGTTCGGCAACAGCGTGATCCAGAACAGTAGTTGGGGAAGCAGCAGTTGGTGGAGTAGGAGGAGAAGACGGCAGCGTGATCACGGTATCCTGAGGTGGAGCCTGCTGCGCCACGACGGCTGTGGTGTCGGCATCAGGCAAGGGCACCTCAGGAGTCGCCTGGGCCATGGGGGATGAGCTTGCCCCAGCCGGCTCAGCCAGGCCTCGCAAGGACGCCCGGGCAGGAGAGGCCCATGCGTCGCGGTCACCTTCTTTCACAGGCAGAGGCGCTGCCATGGATGGAACCTCAGGAGCTCCCTTCGACTTATTTGCCGCGGGCACCATCCTAGCCGGGAGATACGAGCGTCAAGCCTCAGCAACAGAACGATAAACAAGACAGGAATCAAGCACTTACAGGTCATCACTTGCAGGCTCGAGTAGCCTCCGGCCGTACTTGAAGCCCGAGAGCCGGCTGCAAGGATCAGCCTCAAGGAGCTCGGGAGCAGGAGGTGTGCCTGCGGATCGCCTCGGGGCTGGGGCAGACCCGCGGGGGATCAGCACGGTCCGGTCCTTCTTCAGGATCAGGGGCAGGCTCCCGCCGCCCTGCTCATCATCATCCTCGTCCTCGTCACTCAGAGAGAGGCGGAGAGCACGGGACCTGCGCTGAGGGGGGGGAGCCCTTGACTCCACCTCAGAGTCAGCCCCCTCTTCCCGCTCCCCTCCTTCCTTCTCTTCGCTGGAGTCGCCGGAGGACACGTCCACCGGGTCCTCTGGAGCCTCCGCGGCCACGGGCCCGTCCCTGTTGAAGACGGGCATGGACCCCACTACCTGCTCCCAGTCCTCGCGGAGGAACAGGGGCGTAGGAGCGCCCTCCAACCTCGCCACGTCGCCCCCAACCAAAGACTAAAGGACTGCAGCCAGATCCTCATCGGCCAAGACCACGGGGCTCGGGTGGGGCCTCCACATCGGAAGTGAGTACTGACGAAGTGGAGCTAGCTAGTGCTTTAAGAATTCCCTCAACAGCGATGCACCAGTCAGCTTCGCCGCCGCCATGCTGGCCGGCCTCAGATCCGCGTCCATCTTCTCCAACACCGGCTTCGCGCGGGGGTCCACAAGCTCCACTTGGGACCAGTCGTCGAAGCTCGCAGGGTGCCCTGTGGGCAGGGTCATCCGAGGATGGATGCGCCCAGCATCCGATAAGACCCACTTGCTCCTGAAGCCCTCAATCCTTTTCCCAGGGTTCGAAATGGCGATGGAGCTGCCGTACGCGAGGAAGCTCGCACACGCAGAGACAGAACCACGAGAGGTCCGGAGGGAGAAGTAGTGGCGCGACAAGGCCACTGAGGGCTTCACCCCTACGCGAGCCTTGCAATAGTAGGCGAAGATTGCCAGAAAAAGGACAGAGTTGGGGTGGAGATGCAGGGCTTGAAGATTATAATGGCGGAGGACAGAAAAGAAGAACTCAGAAAAGGGAGGCACCAGACCGGCGATGATGGCACTCATGAAGAGCGGATAGAAGGTGCCCCCTTGGCCCTCAGGGAGAGTAGAGCCGGCCTTGAACACCTTCGCCCCGTCGATGCCCTGCGCCGCCGCCATCTGGCGCACCCGGGCAAGGCTCGCCTCCGCCACGTTCGGCGAGTCCAAGGCGGACGAATACCAAGCTCCGCCCGGGGCCTGGCGAGGCGCCATGTCTGGCTAGGGCGCGCGGACGGAGTAGATCTGAAGATTTCAAAGGCGGGGAAGAGAGGCGCAAGAAAGGGGATCTGAGCAGCAACTGGAGAAAGCAAAGAAGGCAAAGGACAGAAGCCGCTCCTTTATCAACTCGCGCGGTTGTAGAGGCACCCACATCCAATCAACCGCCACGCGGCACCCAAGGCCGCAGGCTGTTAGGGCCCACGATGCTTCGCACTTGCCCTTTCGCCTCTCCGCTCGGCCAATTCCGGGCGCGTCGTGGGCTCGTGGGATACTGTCGGCGTTCTGGGAACGGGTGTCCCCCGACTTGCCTGCCTGCGGCCTGCGGCGTGGCTCAAAGGGGGGCCCAGTGCAGCCCATCTTCATCAACACAAGCTCAAGACCCTCGCGAGGCGCCAAGCCTCGCGGGGCGGACGGCAAGGAGCTTCCTCAGGCACGGCCTCATCAGGCTGGCTCACGAGGAGGCGGAGAGTTCAAGGCGGGGTACCTCGCGAGTTGCCCATGACGCAAGCCATGACGACCAAGGGCGCCAGTCGGACGCCAGCCCGCGCAGTGTCCTCCTTTCCTCTTTGGTGGAAAGGGAGCAAGTGCAGGCGAGAGCATCAAGCAAAGGCATCCATTTCGGTGCAACAAGACCAAGACCAGCCCAACGGCAGGGAGGAAGTCATTGTGGAGCCCAAGCAGGCATCACCACCAGAGCCTTTGACAGGCGAAGACCAACTTTAGTCAGGATAAGTGTACCCGCTGTTCCCCTTCAAAATGGCCAATTGTTGGCGCCCTTCCCGCTCAATATTTGGGAAGAGGCCCAGGGCCTTTGCCTATAAATAGGACTAGCCACCTCCAGGGTAGAGGCATCTGGATCCTCACCAAGAAACCAGTAGATAGAGCGATTGAACTCCTCCTAGCAGTTCATCACACCAGCCAAGAACAGACCCTCGCGAGGCTATTCTTCCTTGTATTGTTCATCATCAGCCCAAGAGGCAATCCACCACACCACACACTGGAGTAGGGTATTACACCACAATGGTGGCCTGAACCAGTATAAACCTTGTGTCTCTTGTGTTGTTCTGTTCGTAGTTTAGATCCTAGAGATTCGGCGAGGAGCAGGTAGGTAGAGGGTGAAATCTCCGCGCGCACCCCAGTGTTCGAACCTCAAGGGTCTGCTGGAACCCGAAATCCGACAACTGGTGATTTATATTTATTTTTTATTTCTGATGAATGCTAGGGTTTCAACTCCTATGACGAAGGAGTGCCAAACACACGGCACGTGCTGGATGTCCCACATGTCAGCAAGACATAAACAGCATCGTAGAGCGTCTCCACTTCTGGGTCTGAGACCACACGTAGTAGTACTACTGTACTAATGGTATGAACGATACAAAGTGCGACCCGGAGAGAAAGACATGTCTAGTTGGAAGGTCTCGGGGCATACACGTAAAGAAATATAAAACCTAATATGTGCCTCCAATTAGTATAGTAGTAGTAGAGTACTTAGTCACGTACTCCATAACATCGTCGGGCATTGCACGTACAACATTTAGTGGTAGTAAGAGACAAATGCCTACATGCCACGCATGTTCATACTATTTGTGCTTTTCTACTTCACTTACTGCGCTACATTATGCAGGTTAGCGCGTCCACTCCTGGGTACTTGTCCGTCTCGTAGTTCCAGTCCCACGTGTTTTTCATATAGATGGAATGATCCTTGCATGACATGTGCACCTTGATGCTAGATCTGTCGTCTGTTGGCAAAAGGATGAACAAAGCTCACGTAAAAAATATAGAGTGGAAGAACATAGATTCCCGATGACCGAAAAGGAGAAAGGAACCTCATGGTGGAGCGTTTGCACTCATAATATTTTATATTATTCAGTGATATAAAATCAACCAATCATCTCCACAGTGGACTGGAAGAGTACGAAACACAGCATCCCAATGTAGTTACATCATACTAGTACATGGCTAACCCACGCTATCACCATATTTCTTGGCTTCCGTGCGACACCTATCTCTAGTATCCAGCAACCCGTATCGCTTCTCCCTCCTCATCTCTCTCAAAGTGCGGCGGGCTGGCATTTTTGCCGTCTATTGAGGTCGGTTAACTCATCACATGTTAGCGACATGCCAAGAGCATTCTAAAAAAAATTCCTTTCACGTTCCGTTTACAAAAAGAAAAAAAATCCTTTCACGTATGAATTTGACTGTATGCTTTGAGCAACTTGCATGTCCTATGGCCAGCCTCGATGCGGAGCAGTCGCGTGCACCAGGAAGCGATGCTCTCTCAGCCATCGCGCCGCTTCAAAGTCGGCGCCAGTGAGAGGTCGCCTCCACTCTGGCCGGGACATTAATGCGGCACTGATGCTCCAGGGCGACGCTAACCGTTTCACGCAGGAAGCGCGCGCTGGCAAGGGAGTATAGGTTTTGAACCGTTTCAGGTGTATTACTGGTAGTTTGCAAAACTACTCAATTATTGCACTCAGTTCCCTAAGAAATTGTGGTAAAAAACGTTACTCCACAGCCCGCTTCCCTTCCCCTTCCTCTTCCACCGCCCGCGCACGTCCGCGGGAAACGACCGGTGAACCCTTATATAGGAGTGCTAGCACAAAAAGATGCATGCATGACCACTAAAATTTCCAGATTAAAGCGCCGCTCCGGCAGGAGTATGGCGTTTGTTGTTACCTTCGGCCGGGCCACGGCTACCGGGAGACGGCGACCAGAGAAGAGGCGGTGGGAGGGGAATGAATGCAGCTACTGTTTGGGTTCGCCGTCCGGCTTAAATAAATGTGCAGCATCACGTGTACCCGCGGGTGCACAAATTGTAACATACGTGTCTGCTAAGTGGGCGTCACGTAACTGG
>NC_057797.1:408606576-408607423 GCF_018294505.1 Triticum aestivum | reverse complement strand
TGTGTGTGTGTGTTTGTGTGTGAGATTCTGAGAGACAGAGTGTGTGTGTGCGACTCTACTCTTCGGACATGTACTCAACCTTTTGCATCGGGATATAAGTATAATGGTATTTACTTTAGCTAGTGATTTACGTGGCCATGTTAACGTGGTTGCGTAAAAAAATGTCACTTCCTGCTCGTGATTTGTGTTATATAATTGCACGGAACATCAATATGCATTTCTTTTAATAAACACCTATTGTGATTTACCCATGCAGGAGTAATCCCATGTGTAAAAACTAATGATATTTCGAGAATTTTATCAGAAAACTGGTATCTCGAGAATGTCATCGAAAAAATTGAAGATGAGAGATAAGGTGAGGAGGAGTGGAGCGTGGTGGTGACTAGTGGTCGGAATGGGCGTAGGCATGGGGATGGATGGCGTCGGCAGGCGGCAGTGGCCACCATGCTAGATTGTTCCAGAGACTTTCTTTTTTAATTGCTCAGCAATGAGGTTGTGGGAGATAAGGATGTGGAGAGAGGTGCGGGTATCTTTTGTAAAATTATCATAGTTTGCTTTCTATCCGTTAGATATAGATCAGACAGTCTATATTACAAGATGGCAGGCACACCATCATCGCCAACTCGGTTTTTTATAAGGGTACAAATGATAATATTGCTAACTACTAAAGTAAAGTGGAATTTGTCCATGTTATACAAGTAAATTACGGTGATTGTTTATCATACAGGTAAGGGTGGATGAAGGGTGGTAGGAACAAATGCTCCATCTAGAGCATGTGTGTGTGAGATGGAGTGTCAGTGTGTGTGTGTGTTTGTGTGTGTGTGTGTATGTTTGTGTGTGTGTGTGA
>NC_057797.1:408526788-408606434 GCF_018294505.1 Triticum aestivum | reverse complement strand
TGTGTGATGGAGTCTTAGTGTGTGTGTGTGTGTGTTTGTGTGTGGGTCCGTGCGTGTGTGTGTGTGTGTGTGTGTGTCACGGGGTCCTCGGTGGCGGATGTAATTTAAGTGTGCATGGCTTCATGACAGAGAGGTGATGTCTGTGGGAGAGGCCACCAACGATGGGATGCGAGAGAGAAAATGCTCGTAGAGAGGGATGAGAAGGTGTGTGCGCGTGAGAGTAGTTGACATCGAGAGAACGTGTTTGTTCAAGAGACATCGAGGAAGACTACTATATATCGATGGTGCATGTAGGCGGGAATTAAACGACGGGATGGTCTTATTGGTTTCGGGGATATAGGGGAAGAGTGAGAGGGGGGTAGCTAGAAGGAGATTGTTAAGTGTGAGTGTGTGTTTTACCCATCCAGGCGGAAGTTATGTGCACACAAGAAGAGAACGATTCGATGTGGCATTAGGGTTGAGGGTAATTAACTACGTATGGAGACATAGAGACCTTGAACGTGCATGTGTGAGAGGTATACATGTATACGTGGGATGTGTGTGTGTGCGCGCGCATGATCGAGATAAAAGAAAGAAGACATAAGTCATAAGATCAACGACATGGGAGAGACGGATCGGTATGACAATATGCATGCATGTGAGAATGCAGGTGAGGGAGTCCTGGACTAGGGGGTGTCCGGATAGCCGAACTATCATCATCGGCCGGACTCCAAGACTATGAAGATACAAGATTGAAGACTTCGTCCGTTGTCCGGATGGGACTTTCCTTGGCGTGGAAGGCAAGCTTGGCAATACGGATATGTAGATCTCCTACCATTGTAACCGACTCTGTGTAACCCTAGCCCTCTCCGGTGTCTTTATAAACCGGAGGGTTTTAGTCCGTAGGACAACAATCACAACAACAATCATACCATAGGCTAGCTTCTAGGGTTTAGCCTCCTTGATCTCATCGTAGATCCACTCTTGTACTACCCATATCATCAATATCAATCAAGCAGGAGTAGGGTTTTACCACCATCGAGAGGGCCCGAACCTGGGTAAAAACATCGTGTCCCTCGTCTCCTGTTACCATCCGCCTAGACGCACAGTTCGGGACCCCCTACCCGAGATCTGCCGGTTTTGACACCGACATTGGTGCTTTCATTGAGAGTTCCTCTGTGTCGTCACCGATAGGCCGGATGGCTCCTTCTATCATCAACAACGACGCAGTCCAGGGTGAGACTTTTCTCCCCGGACAGATCTTCGTATTCGGCGGCTTTGCAGTGCGGGCCAATTCGCACGGTCCACCCCAGCGGAATCCCGAGATTGGATGTCAAAACCAATTACTTTCGACCATCTGGATTACTCCAGAAGCATTCGAAACGCAGGATGGACTGCTTTGGTATTGGATCCTATAATCGACGGACTACAATTTACACAAGTCCTAATGGATGGCGGTAGCGACTTAAACCTGCTATATCCGGACACAATCCGCAGGATGGGGATAGACCCTACCAAAATTCGCCATAGCAGCACTTCCTTCAAATGAGTGACGCCAGGCCCTTACGCCAATTGCACGGGCTCCTTACTACTAGAAGTTGTGTTCGGTTCATCCGATAACTTCCGTCGCGAAAAGCTAATCTTCCATATCGCCCCATTTAAAAGTAGCCATCAAGCACTATTGGGACGTGAAGCTTTCGCCCGCTTTAACGCAATACCGCATTACGCGTCTCTTAGACTTAAAATGCCCGGTCCACGCGGCATTATCTCTTTGAAAGGTCGCTTAAGACCCCGGACACGGCTAGGCGAGTCCGGCATAAATAAACTAGGGGCTTCCTAGCCGCATACCCCTTTACAAGGGGCTGTGAGCATGAACAATGAGAGCCAATAAAATCTCAAATTCATTCATTTCTTTTTTCACGCTCTGGTTTAAATACATTGCTCGCACGATAGCTTTCCAAACTAAGTTCTTCTCTTTTACAGATGAACAGCGTGCTACACCCGTCCAGGATACAGCACAATGGAGACACAGGCGCAGACGTGCAGCAGGGACCCGTTGCAATGATTCTTTTCAGATTAAGACCCTGCATAAACCTTTCTTACTGTCTCTTGTTGATACACATCCCCCGGTTTCCTACCATAACCGATGAGGAGGCTGGCGTTTTGGCATCGGCTGCGTCAGAAATTTCCGCCCGTACCTGGACACGAGGGGCTTAGGGCATCGTTCTGCCCGTTATCATAAAGACCGAATACCTTAGGGAGTGTTCGGCGTCTCGAGTTAGGCCTTATAAGCATCAGCTTCGAATCATGTCTTTGGTTAAATGTTGGGTTTGCCCGGCTCCTGTGTTTTGTTGCCTTACATTCCGTATCATCGGCTAACGCGGCACCAGGAGAACTACTGCGATTGTGCCCCGGTTCGGCCGGGCGAGCACCTCAGTAGAGAAAGCCGAAAACTGACTGTAATGATATAGCGAGAGACTGGTCAACCACTCGATTGACTACCGGAATGTCTAGAATTCCTCCGCTTTGACGAAGGACCGTTTCCCGGTCAGGCACATACGCGCCCCGAATTCGGAGAGCGCGGTGCCCCCAGGGGCTATATCATAGCCCCACCTTCGAACTCCTATGGCTAAGTGAAAGTGATAAAGCATTATAGTCCGGTTGCCTAGTTTGCTACGCTACCACCTCCTTCACAGGACCAAGATGTTGGATTAAGTGTGAAAATGCGATATTTCGCAAACACCCCCGCACCATGTGCGTGGGGGCTGAAGCCAAAGACTGCCATCTTTCAGGTTATACACACGTATACATTAACAGCCGCACAGGAGATATTTCAATACTTGAATGCACAAGTATAAAAAGCACTTATATTATGAATATCGTTTTACAAATCATACATGTTATTTGAACATAACATTTTTCGAGCACTGCGACTCTATTGAACGAGCGCCCCGTAGGACTTCCCCAAAATAGTGCTCGGCGGGTAACCGGCCCTCGTCCGAACCCCGGGATGCAACATCGGTGGCATCCATCTCTGCCCAGTATGTCTTAACACGGGCGAGAGCCATCTGTGCACCCTCTATGCATGCCGACCGCTTCATCGCCTTGATATGCGGCACCGCCCCAAGGAATTGCTGTAATAAGCCAAAATAACTCTTCGGCTTGGGCCTATCCGGCCACAGATGAGCCACTACATCCGTCATGGCAAATCCGGACAACCTATTCAGCTCAGCCCACTCAGCCAACCGATCGGTGAACGGAAGTGAACGCTCCGGACTGTGGAATTGAGACCAAAACAGCTCTTCCATCTCGTGATCCTTTTGGCCTCGGAAGTGCACAACCGCATCCGCCACACTCGCCGCCAAATCCAGTTAAGGATCCTCCACACCCCACAGCTGGCCAAGCTGAGCATACTTCTGGTCTGCAAACTTCCTACGCAGCAGAAAGGGCTTTCCAGCCGCAATGTCTCTGGCCTGACGCAACTCTTCCTTTATAGACCTCAGTGCAGAACGGGCATCCTTGGCTTCGGCGGTGGCCTTCTTCAGGTCATCTTGCTCCGCTCGGCGTTCTTTTTCAAGAACCTCATAGTGGTCAGTAACATCCTTCAGCTTCACGGCCATTCCGGCCATCTCCTCCCTGCTTCGGCAGTGAGCAGCCTTTTCGACTGTTAACTCTTCGGCTGCCTTCGAGGCAGCCGCATCACTCCTTCTGGCCTGCTCCTTGGCTCGAGCAAGCTCTGCCAGAAGGTCCTCCATAGTAGCGGCACCATCTGCATCAAGCATACATATTGTAAGGAGTGGGCGTCAGCTACCTTACTAGGTGACAATGGAGAAACAACCTACCTTGTGACTCGTCAAGTCGTTTATTGACCAGCACAATGTCCACATCCGCAACGTCGAGTTGCCGCTTCAGCTTGGCAACTCTATCAGTCCGGCTGGCCACCAGACGATCCGCCACCTGCATAGGAAAGGCGAGAATTAATAACTGAGATTATGATCCTTGGCACGCTGTCGCTTTCGACAACATACCGAGTCTCAGGGGCTACTATCTATACAGGGCGCACTCTATGTGCAAAACTGTCAAAAGGTATGTCATTTTTACGTACCTCAATCCCCGCCAGTAAACTTCTGACGGCATCATGCAACCCGCCCTCAGCGGATGAAATTCTTTCAATCACCGTACTCATTAATGTACGGTGATCCTCTGAGATAGACGCCCTCTCGAGCAGATCCTTCAGCTCCCCCGGCCGTACACCAGTTGGTGCTGAACTCTCCGGCCCTGCGGGACTCGGGGATACCCTCCGCGTTGACACATCAGGGTCATCCGCCCCGCCTGATGGTGCGGCAGATGGAGGCGTCTCGCTCTCCATCATCTCCCGACAAAGGTCCCCCGAAGACGAGCTCAGCTGAGAAGGACGGAGATCCGAACTACAAGATAAAAACTTCGATTATCCTCAGAAGCAAAAATAGGGATGTCCCTTATTACAAAACTCCCCTTTTTCAACTTACGGCTCGCTGGAGGGCTGATTCCTTAGGGGAGATAGTGCGGCCGGGGATTCCCCTGGCGCAGGACCCTCTGGTGAAGATTTCTTCCCCCGCTTTGAGGCCTTAGCCTCCGGATCTTCGGAAGCGGTCCTCTTCTCCCCTTGGAAGGAGGGATTCTCGATCCCCCCTTTCTCGAAAGCCTCCTTAGTGGAGGCGGTAGTTTCTCTGTTTTCCCCTTCGCCCTCCTCTGAAGGCGCAACCTCCAGCATCTTGACCAACACGGGATCCGGCGCGGTCTCCGGGAGGGGGGCCGGACACCGTATTAGTTTTGCTTGCGCTATCCACTCCTGTTCAAAGGACGATTGGTTAAAAGGCAAATCCAAGATATGCAAACAAACGGTATGTCCGGACAAAGGGCTACTTACTTGAGTATCCGGGCGATTGCAGCTTAGGCCGGCGTCCTCAGTCAGTTCCGGACACACCTCTTGTGATCCGAAGAACAATTTGTACATATCCACGTGTGTCGTACCCATGAAGTGTTGGAAAGCTCGTGGTCCCTCCGGATTGAATTCCCACAGGCGAAGGCGGCGACGTTTGCAGGGCAGAAGACGCCGAATCAGCATAACCTGCCTCACTACGACCAGATTGATCTCCCTCTCATGAAGGTCTCGAATCCGGCCCTACAATAGGGGTACGTCTTTGGACGGCCCCCAGTTAAGCCCTTTGTTGACCCATGACGTCAGCCGTTGTGGAGCGACCGAGCGAAAGGCGGGCGGCGGCCTCTGCCTGCTGCCCCTGGGAGCGGTGATATAGAACCACTCATGTTGCCACAAACCAAGCTCCTCCCGAAAAGAGCCCTCTGGCCATGGAACATCGGCCCTCTTGCTTATAATCGCCCCGCCGCACTCTGCCTGACGCCCCTCAATCATCTTCGGCTCCACGTTGAAGGTTTTGAGATACAAACCGAAGTGAGGGGTGGTGCGGAGGAAGGCTTCACAGACGACAATGAATGATGAGATATGGAGGATGGACTCCGGAGCCAAGTCATGGAATTCCAGCCCATAGTAAAACATGATCCCTCTCACAAAAGGATCCATCGGGAAGCCTAAACCCCGACGGAGATGAGACACGAACACGACGCTCTCGCCTGGCTCTGGAGTAGGAATAACTTGCCCTTGGGCAGGCAACCTATGCAAAATCTCGTAGGTTAAGTACCTGGCTTCTCTCAGCTTTAGCACGTCCTCCTCCGTGATGGAGGAGGGCATCCACCGGCCCTGTAGGTCGGAGCCGGACATTGTCGAATATTCGAAGCACCTGAATCTGGAGCCCTGAGTGCTGGAACTTGGGGCGAGGGGTAGATTCGATCGAGGATTGAACAAAAGAAACGAGCCTTGGTCTCATTATAAAGAGGGAGAATACCAAGAGCCGTCCCCGTGACCGTTTGGAACTCGCCTTCGATGGAGGGGGTGTGGCAATGGGCGCGGTTGGGTTACCCACGTCCGTATTGATGGGAATCCCAGAATAAGGGGAAACACGATCTCTGCTTTGACAAGACGTGCCAAGGAAACTGCTTCACTAAACGCGCTGAGGTGGTATAATAAAAAACGATTCAAGTAAAGGCCTGGTAGTGGTGTGACGTCATGCCACAAAATACGTCAGCAGATTGACCTTGCGTAAATATTATTCTCTCTACGGGGTTATGTGGAATTTATTTTACAGAGCCGGACACTATCCTGGCATTCACAATCTTCTATGAATTATTCGGAGGAGGAACCTGCCTTGCAATGCCGAAGACAATATGCGCGCCGGACTCGTTGTCATTGAAGCCTGGTTCAGGGGCTACTGAGGGAGTCCTGGACTAGGGGGTGTCCGGATAGCCAAACTATCATCATCGGCCGGACTCCAAGACTATGAAGATAAAAGATTGAAGACTTCGTCCCGTGTCCGGATGGGACTTTCCTTGGCATGGAAGGCAAGCTTGGCAGTACGGATATGTAGATCTCCTATCATTGTAACCGACTCTGTGTAACCCTAGCCCTCTCCGGTGTCTATATAAACCGAAGGGTTTTAGTCCGTAGGACAACAATCACAACAACAATCATACCATAGGCTAGCTTCTAGGGTCTAGCCTCCTTGATCTCGTGGTAGATCCACTCTTGTACTACCCATATCATCAATATCAATCAAGCAGGAGTAGGGTTTTACCTCCATCGATAGGGCCCGAACTTGGGTAAAAACATCGTGCCCTCGTCTCCTGTTACCATCCGCCTAGACGCACAGTTCGGGACCCCCTACCCGAGATCCGCCGGTTTTGACACCGACAGCAGGGAAGAAGGCCCGACGATTGAGCCTGTGTTTTTGTCTTCAAGAGATAGTGGCGTGGGCTGGAGCATGCATCTATGGCGAGTAGAGGGAGCGAGGCACAACGATTGTGCAAAAGAGATCAACCTATAAATGAAAGAAGGTTGATGGAGAAACAGATAAATAGAGATATAAAGATGCTAGCTAGTGTGCGTTAGAGATAGGAGTCGAGTGGATCAGAAGGCTGAGTTATGTGTGTGGGTGTGAGAGAGATGAAGAAAGGGTGCATGCGACTCACATACAAACAAATATCGGAGAGAAATGAGATCCCGAGAGACGGAGTTTTGTGTCTGCGAGAGAGAAAGATATTTCACAACGAGAGTGATAGCTAGAGAGACATATAAGGGAACGCAAGATATCTCTAGGGAGAGAGAGTGTGTGTGAGAGACATACAAGAGAACATTAGAGAAATATGAGACCCTGGGAGACAGAGTTTGTGTTTCTGTGTGAGAAAGAGATATTTAAGAGGAAGAGTTGTAGGTTCTCATACCTAAGAAGCGAAAGACATCTCTGTATGAGGGGTGTGCGAGTAGCACACAGGGGAATAGTAGAGAGAAATGAGACCCCGGGAGACAAAGTTTTGTGTTTGTGTGAGAGAAAGAGATTCCACATGGAGAATCATAGTTAGAGACACATAGCAGGGAGCGAGATATACTTAGAGAGAGATAGAGTGATGAAGGTTGAGAGAGAGAGAGTACCGTCAGTGTGTTACGAAGATAAAAGATCATTGTCGACATACAGGTAGCACGAGAGATACCAGAGAGACGATGAATGCGTATAGGTCTAGAGAGATAGTCCTATATAAGCATGAGTGATAGTTATATGAGACGAATATCTGGATTAAATGGGATTCAAATATTTACACTGGAGATCATGACATCAATAATATCATAACGCAAATTGGTGTATCAAACATGCATATTCATATGAATTTGGGGACACGTGTAATGTTATATAGTTTATCAATATTGGTGATCCATAGATTCTTTAATTAGAAACAATGCATGGTTTATATGCAATTAATGTCTAAACGGGATTACACTATATGTTGCGTGTGTGAAACACATTATACATGTTTGAGAAGTAAAAAACCCGCATGAAACACACATTAATTGGATACAGTTAGCGAGGAATGCGTACATTTGGATTTCAACATAAAGTGGTTTCAAATATTTGAAAATCCAAATTGATGGATACAACCTTATGAATCTGAGATCACGCCATTTGTAAACCATATTTATGTATAAAGGGTGTTGTGCTTTTGAAAGTATATATAAAAAATGATGTATCTAGAACTTTATTCCAATCGAAAATGGATCCTGCCCGAAAAAATAGAATGCTAATACCATATGCAAACGGTATTAATAGTATAGCCAGATGCTGGCTATATGATGTTGCCATGTCATATAGAGCCATCACTTGTAGCCACTCATACAATAAGGTTAGCTATAAGGCTGGTTATAAGAGTACTACCTTTTCACATCTTCTCTCTCTCTCTTTCTTCATATTTATTATATATCGGCCTAGGAATCCGCATATAACTACACTCTTACATGAGAGCCCACTCCTGTTTTTCACTTGCTCTAAGATGACTTAAACAGCTACACGGAGGGAGTAGTCTCAAGTCATTGGATGCATATGCACCCCACGTCTCGTATTGGGTGATTTCTTTTTTCGTGGCAAAAAACAAGGAACGAGGTGGGTAGTTAATGCACCGCACCTAAAAGTTTGGGATTACTATTTGGTTTTCGTAACGTGACTAATGCAGCAGTACGGAGGGAGTACAATAGTAGTTTTTGATTGCAATTTTTTGTTGGTAGCTTACAAAGCTGAGCGCTCGGTGAGTACAATAGTAGTCTGATTGATTAGACTTCAGATTTGAGCCATCTACCGGAAGGAATAAAACAATACACCATGTATTTATTTACAGAGGGAGTAGTACATTTTTTACATGCATTACTAGATATTGCTAGTTAAATACTAAATCCAGATAGACGTGGTAGTACTACTAAATCCAGATGGTGGTGCTAGTACTAGTAGTAGTACTAGCAATGTAGTGGCATTGTACTACCCGTTGGTCAAATTATTACGTGCTGCTCCTCACAGTGAAGTGACAAGAGCCTACGCCGGAGATGACACCTGAGTATAGGCGCCGTGTTCGGCATACCATGGTCAGCCTCACCATGTGCAATCACTATGATCATGGTTGTAAACCTAGTCTGCTTACAACTAGCCGGGTTAGACATCATTTCCCGTGTGTAGATGCCCGTGCATTGCACGGAACACCAAGACTGGGGGTGGACGGCACCGGCAGTGGCCATCGCGCCAGACTTTTCCATGGCCTTCTAGATGTGGTGGGGAGGAGATAAGGATGATTGTGGGAGACAATGAGTTGTTTGTAAATAGGGAACTAGTTCGGGCATCTTTTTGCAAAACTAGAGAAGTTTGGTTTGTATGCGTCAGATCTTGAACCGACGGCTATTGGTGAAAGATGGCAGGCACAACATCATCACCAACTCAGGACCTCTTTGATTCGCAGGATTTTGTAAACGCAGGAATAGGCAATACTACAAGTTTCAAACTGATATTACAAATGCAAGGAGTAATGCTGCACCTACGAAGAGTGAATAGTTAGAGAAAGAGATTTCACATGGAGAATCATAGTTAGAGACACATAGCAGGGAGAGAGATTTACTTAGAGAGAGATAGAGTGATGAACGTCGAGGGAGAGAGTACCGTCAGTGTGTTACAAAGATAAAAGATCATTGTCGACATACAGGTAGCACGAGAGATACCTGATAGACGATGAACGCATATAGGTCTAGAGAGATACTCCTATATAAGTATGAGTGGTAGCTATATGAGTTGAATATTTGGATCGGGGATTCAAATATTTCAACTAGAGATCACGACATCGATAATATCATAACAAAAATTGGTGTATCAAACATGCATATTCATTTTAATTTGCGGACACGTGAAATGTTATATAGTTTATCAAGATTAGTCATCCATAGATTCTTTAATTAGAGGCAATGCATGGTTTATATGCAATTGATGTCTAAACGGGATTACACTATATGTTGCGTCTATGAAACACATTATACATGTTTGAGAAGTAAAAAAAAACCGCACGAAACACACATTAATTGGAGACAGTTAGCGAGTAATGCATACATTGGATTTCAACATTGGTTTCAAATATTTGAAAATCCAAGTGAAGATGGTTCCAGCCTTATGAATCTGAGATCATGCCATTTGTAAACCATATTTATGTTAAAGGTTGTTATGCTTTTGAAAGTATATATAAAAAATGATGTATATAGAATTTTATTCCAATCGAAAATGGATCCTCCCGAACAAAAATAGAATACGAACTGGATTCGAATTGAGTGGGCACGGTAAACATGCACTCTTGCTCTGCAAAAATTTGAATGAAGCGGGGAAAGTCGCAGTAACCGCCCGAAACCAAAATCTGCGAGATGGAAATTACTGCCTATCCCTGACATGCAAAGCCTATCAGCTCGATTTCTATAGGTTTCGATAGGGGTAGGTTTGTAATTTCACTCAAACGTGACATAACCGCCTCTCACCCGGATTCATACACGGTGGGCGCCAAAACACAGTGTGTCCTCGGCCGAAATCGACTCCTTCCCCGATTCATACACGGTGGGCGCCAAAAACAAACTCTCGTCAGCAAATATTCAGTGTATGCGAGATTACCATCCTATCCCAACCGACTAATATTGCTGTGATGTAGGAAATTTGAAATGGGGGCCAAGTTTGTAAATTTCCTCGCATTTGAGACAAGCGCGCCGTGACGACATGGTTCCCCTTCCTCTCTACCTCCATTTCCCCATTCGTACTCCGTGGGTGCCAAAACACCCTCTCCACCCCAGCCTCCTCCATCCGCCACCCCATCCACCACCATCCTCCTCCACCATGCCGGAGGTGATACCACGACACCGCCGTCCATTACAAGAGATCGACCTCTCTCATCCACGGCTTCAGACCGGGATCCTTGCATCCCGTCCTGTCGCTTCATCCCCGCCGTCGTCCACCTTGCCGGCGCTGCTCCTTCGACTGTCTCGTCCACCGCGCTCTGCCGCCACCGTCTACCCTCCTAGATCTGCTTCCATGCCGCTGACAGCCATCGCTACCGCAACACCGTCAAATTATCAGCAGATGCATACACGGCGCCACACTAGAGGTGGTACTCTTTCGTATCTGCTCAACTTATTTATCGCAGCAAGAAAATAGATCGCCACTGCTTTACTCTGATTTCTTTTCCACCACTTACTTGCTAGTTGAAAGAAAACATTGGTTGCGAACTTGCCTTTGTCCGGTTTGCACCTTCAGATCTGCCATGGCACGCTCAACACTATACTCCCAATGCTTAAGGTTTTCCCCTTTTATATTCCACACTAGTTAAATCATAGTAGACTAAATTTCAAAATTGGGTCAGTCGATTTTTCAGAGCTCGGCGGAGTTCGCCGGTGCAAACGAAGGGGCTCGGGTGGGGATGGTGGTTGTGTGTGTGGGGGGGGCTCGCTGAATGAAGAAAACTCGACGCGGGTGGGGGCGGGGATGGGGGGTGGGGGTGGCGGAGGAACACATGCGGTGGGGGCCGGTGGTCTGGCCGGCGGCACGTGCTGTGTTCAGTATGGGAAGAATCAGAGACGAGGAAGAAGAAGGGTTAGGATACGTAGGATCTTCATCCAACCACCTGAAATGGTCGACTGACCCAAATGATAAAAGTCATGCGACTTGCATGCAGACATGCCTTTATATTCAGTACCATCACCGTACCTGCTTAGCACTGCTCCTGAATCTATCAAGGTAAACAACGTGCCACTCATAATTCGAAACTTGTTGCTCAAGTACGAATTTGATATGATGCTGATATTACTAAAAGATAACATTTAATTGGTCAGCTAATGTTCCTACTTTACTTTCGAAAAAGCACGTGCACCACATATAGAGAGACAGCAGGGAGTTGCTTTCTTAATGCGCTCTGGTTCATCATGTGTGGGCACTGCGCAACGAACATTTTATTATCCAAAATCTGCTTGCTCTTCTTTAGCATGTTTCTCTTCCGTTCTTCTTTAATAAGTACTCTCTCCGTTCCTAAATACAAGTCTTTGTATAGATTCCACCATGGACTACATATAGAGAGAAAGCAGGGAGTTGCTTTCTTAATGCGCTCTTTGATTTGTAGGATTTTGTAAACATGGGAATAGGATTTGTAGTGGCCTGCCCACTTGAATCCTATAAGAATAGCAAGGAAATGCGGGGAGCTGTGTCGCCTTTGAGAGTTACACTGATATTATCAGTACCGCACCTTAAGTTGAAGAGAGCTGGTATCCGAAGTCTTTCTAGCCGTACCGGCAATACTAGCACGTATGTTCCAACAAGTTCCACTCTGCTGATTTCACTCCGATGCTTACGGTTTTCCTATTATATATACACTATGATCTGTGTAGCTGCTTTGTGTCACACTAGCAGCAGTCCACTCTTGAAGCTAAACACTGAAATGACTTACAAAATTGGCACCAAGGCATTGAGTGCCATTCTGGATGCAATGAAACTCATACGCTCCTAACCTGTTGACTCTTGTTTAGAATATGATCCTAATGACCTCTTGTTCAAAATTTCCACATATAGAGAGACAGCATGGAATTGCATTTCTTTGGGCGCTGTGATTCATCATGAGTGGGCAACCAACATTGTATGCAATTAAGTGGAACCTGAAGAATATGCTTCCTCTTCTGTTCCTTAACATGTTCCTCTTTTGTTATTCTGTATTTAGTACGTAAAGTATGTTCCTTGTCAGGAAGGGGAGCAGGGACATTTGCAGTCAACAGCTGAGAGAGCTGGCCTGTACGTGATCGATAGGCTTTCAATTACTAGCGGCAATACAACACCATATTTTCAAGCCAGTTCCACTTTCCCGATTTATATATCGTGGTCATGGTGTACCCCTTTTATGTACACTATGATCTGCCTAGTTGCTGTGTGCTCTTGTTTTCATGGTTTGGCAATAAACTCTCTATACAGTATATTTTGAACCTATCATCTATCAACTATCCTTACTTCTGGAGCCTATTTTTTTGTGTACTTGTGCCAGATTATATAAATGCATGCACCATATTATAGCACACATGAGCTCTCTCATCAGAATCCAGTGATAGCACACAAGTGTTTACAGGGGCGCCCCTATATTAGAATATCCTCTGCATTACAAAGATAATCTCACAACTATTTATGTTTTCATGGTTCTCAGATATTATATGTAATTACAGTGAATATCAGAATCCGCGCATCCGGAGAATATTGTGGAGCACTGCAATGACTTACAAAATTGGCACCAAGGCATTGAGTGCCATTCTGGATGCAATGAAACTCATACGCTCCCCACCTGTAGATTCTTGTTCAGAATATGATCCTAATGACTATTCTAACCTCGAGGAGTCAAAGGCATATGGCCTGTCATGTTCACCCATCAAGGTGCCTGTTCTAATTTGGCTATTGATTGCGTGTGTCTTGCATATGTTGTCTTGCATTTCTTCTACTTTGTTGCACCACCATCTTCTTAGTTTACTCATCATATATGTCGAGATGACATGCCCATCCATTATCAATACATATTCCATCTGTCATCATACCATGTTTTTCCACTCAAATGTTGTTCTTGTGCATCAGACATCAAAAAGGAAGAGGGTGATTGCCGAACCTGAAGGAGCACCAGCAAAGTCCTTGAAAAATGTGGTTGTGCTGGAGAAATCAGACAACACCCCACTTATATTGGTTGTACAACCAATGACACAAAACGTAGGACCGACTCCAGCAGACTGTACCCATACGTCATTGGCCACACCACTAGCCCCACCACACAGGACCTGCACTCCAGCAAAAGGTATGCCGATTTCAGTTGCCATAGCACCAGCCATACCACAAAAAAAATCCCACTCCAGCAAAAAGTATAGCAAGTCCACCGGCCAAAGACGTATCCTAAATGCAGAGACGACCAATTCCTGCAGATTGGAACCCCATTCCAGTTATTCCCAGTTTAAAAGACAATGCTTTCAATGTTGTTAGGGACTACGTGCATATATTTCCAGCATTGGAATATTATAGTGAAGACAAACACCATTTTTTCACATCTTCCTGTCCCACTTACGTGTAAGTTCTATTATTCATGGTGATTATTTTCCTGTTTTCTGCTGATTGAACACATCAATGATTTACATTACATTGTTGTAAGTAGGAGAGGGTCAATCTGGATAGTTATTACGAGCAAAGCTTGCTTGCGCTTTTCAAGGAAGCATTGCAGCAGTATTGGTGTTACCTGAGGAAATCACACTTTGATGGCAAGTCAATAAACGAATTTCTGGTGAAGTCTCCTGTGCTAAATTTAGAAGACATTGAATGGAAAAACCTTGTTATGCACTGATCTCGTTCCGAGTATGAGGTACTGTCTATGATATCGCATGACAATTTGAACTTCCACTTTTCCGCATGTGCCTTACGGATCTTTTTTGCAGGAAATCCGCTCCAAAAAGAATTTCGGTTTGAAAAAAATGACAGGATATCGCAAATATGCTGCCCGCTGCTTTGCAATTGATAGTACCTGTTGTCCTGTATCACTGTACTTGCATACATACCTGGTTCATTATGTGACAGCAGTATGCATGATAGCTTGCTTATCAATTGTTCGCTCCAAATTATCTAATCTGTATGAATGGTTACATTAGAGTAGAATATATCCAATGCCAATGAAATTTTTTAGCTCTGCATTGTTCTTGTAAGTACCTGCTGTCCTTTATCAGTGTACTTATATTGACAGGTAGTTGTTCATGTACCATCACTCTGCAGCTTATTTTCTTTTACCCTCCATTTTCTACACATAAGATCTATATTTACTCTTACCATAAGGTTGGATAACACCGATGGTACCGAAGAAGTTTAGCTCTGCATTGCTCTTGGATGTACCTTTTGCCTGTATCGCTGTACTTACATTTATAGCTACTTGGTTATGTAGCATCACTCTTCATCTTATCTTAAATATTCTCCATTTTTATTATATTGTCCCATCTATATTTACTCTTAACAAAATGTAGAATAAAGGCAATGCTTATGAAGAAGATTCTGTGGTAAACTTCTTGAATTGCCCCCCATCAGCATGGACAAGGGCTTTATAGAGCCTGCCTTCGCCAATAATGTAAGTTTGTCCTTCTCAAACCTTCAGACTTTGTTGTGTATATTTGGTTAGGCATGACTTCAATAGCTGTTTATTTTTGGTGTTTGCATCAAATTGCATGTTTAAAGTTTATTATGTACTCCAGTTCATAAACAAAAGTTTGTCCTTCTCAATTTAAGTTTTCAGTTGTACAACCAAGTTCCTTCTTCATACCATGTAAGTTAAACTATACAGAGCAAGTGATCTTATTTTGACAATCTGAAATGGGATAAATTGACAGCACACTAACCATTGATACTTATGAGTTCTTGATATGTAATCCAGTGGTGCCGTGAAGCTGCCAACTCCTTCACAATGTCATTTCCTGCCATGTCATGACCTGAACAATACCATATTGTGTTAATGCTATTTTAAACTGTGTCACTTTATTCGTTAGTAAGAAATGTGATGAATTGTCAACACTAATACTTATATGTGCAAAACCTGTCATCTGTCTGCTTGTTTATCTTTCAGAGTGAGGAGCATATAAGTATCAAACAAGTGTAGTCTCACCAGCTTGCTCAGCTGCTTGCGCTGCAGCTCCCGAGCAGGGCTAACCTTTCTTGAACTCTATTGAAGTACTGTCGATTTTATATATTATTTTGTCGGCGGGTTTAGTTGCACTGGTGGCGATCTTTGATGCCCAGTGTATGTAATCTGCTGTCTGCTTGTGCTTTATTATCATAGTGGCGAACTTTCATGCCCAATGGATGTAATATGCTGTAATTTCTTGATTGTATCGTCTAGGTTTTTTTCTTATTCACGATGTTGTAGTTATTTTACTGTATATGTATCCTGTCTTCGCAGTAAACCGGCCAAACCGTAAAATTACAGTACATAATCGGGTCGTCATGCAAATCACCATGTATCATCCGCATCATGGGCCCCGTCATCTTGGTCCGTTAATAGGCCTAAATGTAAACTGGCCCGCTAGTAGATCCAGGCCTTTAACAGTCCGAGTAAATCGCCGACCCTATTTTCCCAAGAAAACTCAATGGGCCTTTAGGAGGCTGAAAAGTAGGTTGGGCCTGAAACGTGCCGAACAGCTCACGGGTCGGCAGCAGGCCGAAATAGACCCTGGCCCATAATTGTGCCAATCAAATCATGGGCTTATAACAGGCCAAAATTGTCTCAGTAATTGTTTGGCCCAATCAGATTATCGGCTGCGAGCAGGCCGGATGCAAACTGGGTCGTAGTTAGGCCCAACTATATGACGGGCTTTTAATAGGCCGAAATTAATATAGGGCCTAAATGTTCTACGGGCCCTTAACAGGGCGAAACTAATATCAGGTTGAATTACTAAATGGGCTTTTAGCAAGTAGGCCCCAAAGCATAGCGTCCAGTTGACGGGCCGAATCTGATATGGGCCATAATTTAGCCCAAAGCCTCTTAAAGGGTCGGACCTGATATGGGCCGTAATTTGGCACATAACGTGGTATGCTTTTAACGGGCCGGATCTCATATGGGCCATTATTAGGCCCGGAACATGGCAGGCCATTAATGGACCGGATCAAATATGGGCTGGCATTTGGCCCAAAACATGGCAGCCAGTTAATGGGCCGGCCTACTAGGGTCCTCAAAATCTTGTGGGCTTACAGCTGGGCCGGCCCATTAATGTCGACGAAATCTCATGGGCCTTTAGCTGGGCCGGCCTATTATGATCCACAAAAATCTTGTGGGCCTTCACCTGGGCCGGCCCATTATAGCCTGCAAAAATCTTGTGGGCCTTTACCTGGGCCAGCCCATTATGTCCCACAAAATCTTGTGGGCCTTTAGCTGGGCCAGCCCATTATGGTCCGCAAAATCCCATGGGCCTTTAGCTGGGCCGGCCCATTATGGTCCGCAAAATCTTGTGGGCCTTTAGTCGGGTCAGCCCATTTAAACTTTATGGGCCAATTTTGGGCCGGTCCACTTGTCAACATATCATAGGCGCATCTCGCCCATTGGATGAGTGACACCTGTGCCAACGCGGAGCTGACACATGTTTCGTCCAGCCAATGATGATTTTACACATGGAAAATCCCCATTGGTCTGGGCTGTTAACGGGTTATCGGATCCAAAACCGGACCCGATAGCTTAACGGTGTTCCGTTATGGTGGATGCCACGTGTCGGTCACCCTTGACAAAAGCACTTCTGTGACGCGCGATTTGTCGTCATGGAAGTGGACACTTTTTGTGATGATAATTTTGGCAGTGTCATGGAACACTACTACGACAGCACATGTATGACTATCCTGATTCTGTCATAAATTTGTCATGGATGTACATGCATGACAGAAAACGTGACCTACTGTGACAAACACGTATCATCACGGAAGTGTATTTTTTTGTAGTGTCAAGGCCGATGCAAAGATGATGTTTGGCGATTTTGAGGGCTACCTTTGGCTAAACAGTTGTGCGGGCACCCATAGCGAAACTACCGAGCTAGAGGACATGTCCTGGACCTAGGGCCCTTTCAGAGGTAATGTTGTCGTTGATGATAAGGTGAGCCATCGATCCTGCCGTCGACGACACAGTGCAACTCTCAATGAAAGCACCAATGTCGGTGTCAAAACCAGCCGATCTCAGGTAGGGGGTCCCGAACTGTGCATCTGAGGATCAAAAGTAATACGAGACATGGGGCATGATGTTTACCCAGGTTTGGGCCCTCTTAATGGAGGTAATACCCTACTTCCTGCTTGATTGACATTGATGAGTATAGGGGTTACAAGAGTCGACCCACCTTGAGATCGTAATGGCTAAACCCTAGATGTTTAGCCTATGCAAATTCTGATAGCCTCTACGGACTAAACCCTCCAGTTTATATAGACACCGTGTCGGTGTACAAAAGTAGAGGCTCTCCTTTTGACCCCTTTACTTGTGCACGGGCAGTCAGAGCCTCCCGTCACGGTCACGCATAACAGGGCAGGGAAGGGAAGCCGGAGAGAAGCCGAAGGCAAAAGACCAACAAAGCAATTACAAGGACCAAGGCCACAAAGATTGAATGGGCGAAGCAAGTTTCCTCGGCAAGGACCCTTGTCGGGGAAGCCTCGGTAGCCCCGGGAAGACCCTTGCCGGGACAGCTCTCCCACACCAGTTGAGTGAGCCACCCTTGAGCCCACCAAACGCCAAACAAACGCGTTGAGGCAGGGCTCGGGAGGCACCTCCGTGGTGGCATGCAGATCTTTGTGAAGACATAAGATGATCAAGATCAAATGAGGATAGGGAGGCAAGCATCCTCACCGAAGAAACCCACAAGACCCCCGGCAAGATCCTTGCCGGGGAAGCCAGCGCGCCACGGCAAGACCCTTGCCAGGCCACCGGGAAAGACCCTCGCCAAGCACACCGGCAGGGCCACTGCCAGGCCCACGCCAGCCAAGTCTTCACCGCCGTTCGCATGCAGTTGCCGACCCAACCAGCTGGGCACGCGCCTGCATGGCAACATGCCGCCCTTCGTGGAGACTCCACCACCGCACCACCTCAGCTGCCTGCCTGCCTACATGGCACCGCATGCATCGCTGGCCAGGGCGCATGTCGAATCGAGGAGGAGCGGTGACGGATGGGACGGGCCTCGCCCCCGTCCTCGATAAAGCGAAGGGACACCTAAGCCCCGCATTAAATGCGCTTTGTCCTGTAATACCAGCAATAAGCTCGTAACGTTGTAGCACTTTCCACCTCCTGTGTGCCACTGTGGCAACCCCTTTCCCCTATAAAAGGAGGCCCATGGCGCCCGGGAGAAGGATTCGGCTCTTTCGAACCTCACAGCACCTAGAGCTAGTTCAAGAGCTCAAGGACACTAAATACATCCACAAAAATAGGATCGTAGGGTTTACGCATCTTTGCGGCCCGAACCTGGGTAAATCCCCTTTGTATTGTCTACTAGTGCCGCTCTACTCACGATCCCCGCGCCCCGCAACCATAGAAGGGATTCCAGTGATCCCATAGGTGTCGTTTCCCACCGACATCTTTAGTGCGCCAGGTAGGGGGCGCAATTCTGTGAATCTGGTCTGGTAGTTGACCTAGCTGTCTTCATCACCATGGCTCCGAAGAAGAAGGCGACCATTGCGATCGGTTCGTCCAGGACCAGGTTGCCAGCACCGGTGCATACCTGTAGCGGGCCAGTCGCAGAGAGAACCCGTGGCACGGCCCGCGAACATCCACATCACCCTAGCGGTTCAGGCCTGGCGAGTGGTGCCGTTCGCGCGCCTGGCGACGAGCCACCAGTTGCGGCCTCCAGAGATGGAGTCAGGCCCCCCGCAGGCGGCACGAGGCCCTCTAGGGGCGCCGCCATCCCACCGGGCGGCGCCACGGCGGCCTCCAAGACACCAACACAGGCGCCCACGGCGCGCTCTTCACAGGTTGTGCGTGATGAGCAGCGTCACCCTGCTGGTGACCCTGCGCGCCCCCCTGGGAAGAGTCCCGTGCGCCCATCACATGATGAGGAGGGCCAGCATGCGCACCGAGGTGCTGACGGAGGTGGAGAACGGCTGCGGGGCCGTGACGTACCTCCTTCTAATGTGGTTAGAAGTTGAGGTGCATCGCGGTCCACCCAGCTCTCGCCGCCACCCATGCCAGCGGAAGCCCTAGCGCACGCAGCTGCTCCTCGATTTTCCTCCCGCCGCGGAGAAGCTCGACGAATGGAGGGCCACCATCCGGAGCGTCGTAGGCATCGCCAACAACGATGAGTTGCGGCCGGCAGGACCCGTAGGCCGTAGCTCCACTGGGCCACCGTGTGCCAGCGGAGACTGTGCTGGAGGCGATGCAGCAATGGTGCACTCCCCTCCTCCATCCCGGCCACCCCGGGCGTTGGCTCGTCGTGACGACGCTCGAGACAATATCTCCATCACGTCGTCCGACCCGCGGACCAACCGTGATCAGCGTCAAGTCCTTCGGGAGCGAGTTCATGAGGATGCTTGAACTACTATCGAGCGCCGACATGACGCGCACCACCAGTCGGACAGACGGGCAGGGCCTGCTGCGAACCACCCAGCGCCGGGAGGCTACGGTGGCCTACCTTACGAGGTGGGTTGTCCAGCTTTCACCCGTGAGTCGCGGCAGTTCCAGTGGCCCTCCCACCATATGTTCAAGCCTGACGATGGCGAGAAGTACAACGGCAAGACTCACCCATTAGAGTTCCTCAGCATCTACACCATCGCGATGCAAGTTACTGGGGCCCGCGATGATAAGGTGCTTGCCAACTACTTCCCGTTGGCACTCAAGCCCAATGTTATGTCATGGTTGATGCACTTGCTGGTGGATTCCATGTCTTCTTGGGGGGATCTGTGCCATGAGTTTGTTGGCGCCTTTACCGGAGGTCACCAGGCTCATCCGGCCCGGCCCCTCAGGAGGCAGGCCCCTCAGGGCCCGCGCCTTCTCAGGGGGAACCTCCTTCCGTCGCATAGGGAAGCGTGCCCGGCGCCCTCCTCAGGCAGGGCTTGGGGGCTCTCCCCTAGAGGGCCGCCGACCTCGCCAGGGTCACGAGGGAGGCGCTTGGGCACCATTTGGAAGCGTGTTTCGAAGCACGTTTCCCTCAAGAAGGAGCAAGGCAAGGAGGGCCAAACCCTCAGGAGTTCATCAGCAAGGTCATTCAGGAGCTACAGGAGTCAAGAGTCATGAGAGGCAGCCGCCGCTTACCCACCGTGGCCCCCAATCCAGGCGAGGATGGTGGGCTGCGCGTCTGCATCGACATACCAGGGCTCAACCAAGCCGCATCTCAGGAGCGCCTCTGGCTCTCGCGAGTGGGGCGCTGCAAAGGTCCACCCCACAGCTACGTTCGCATGCCTTATGGCGTGCCGAACGTCGCTGCCATGTACTAGCGCCTCATGAGGGGCATCCTGGAGGCTCAAGAGGTCAGGTGTTCCGCAGCCATGGCGAAGATGGAGATGGTCCTCGAGGAGCCACCAGCGCCTCCGGAGCCTCCCGAGGCCCCTGGGCCTGGGGGCTCGTGAGGATCGGCTCCCGCAGCCCACCGAGTCTGCTGCACCAACACCTCTTCGTCGTCAACACCATCAGGTGACATCTTTCAAGTTTCATTTCCAGCTGGGAGCGCCCTCAGGGCTGCATCATTCCCAGGCCGCGTGGGTCCGTCCCTGCGGCGTGTATCCCTTTGGCTCGTGTTTTTAGCTTACTTTGTTGGGGGCACCCCTTGGGCTGCATTATCCCCAAATCGCTCGGGTCAGACCCAGCGGCATGTACCCCTCTTGCGTTTATCTTCGGGCCATGCTTTCGACCCATCATGCTTGTTATTTGGTGCCTGTCCGTGGCACCTTTTCTCCCTGGTCGGCGGCAGCTTGCACGTTAAAGGGGGGGTACCTGAGCATCGCGACTCAGGGCTCCTACCGGCTCTCCAGCCCTCACCCTCTGGTCTTGTCCATGGCATTGTGACCTGGCATACCAGCGACGGCTGAGACCAGCTCGAGGGCCAGGACCCAAGGACGTAGAGTTTCGACATCTAACCAAGCTTGCGCGTTAAAGGGGGGTACCTGAGCATCGCGACTCAGGGCTCCTACCGGCTCTCCAGCCCTCACCCTCTGGCCTTGTCCATGGCATCGCGACCTCGCATACCAGCGACGGCTGAGACCAGCTCGAGGGCCGGGACCCGAGGACATAGAGTTTCGACATCTAACAAAGCTTGCACGTTAAAGGGGGGGTACCTGAGCATCGTGACTCCGGTCTCCTACCGGCTCTCCAGCCCTCACCCTCTGGTCTTGTCCACGGCATCGCGACCTGGCATACCGGCAACGGCTGAGACCAGCTCGAGGGCCGAGACCCGAGGACGTAGAGCTTCAACATCTAACCAAATTTGCAGGAACACACCCCAAGATAAGGCCCAGTGACAGGCGCAACCCGCCTTGAGGTAGGGCCCCGTGAGTCCCGCGCTGGCTCACGGGTGCCCAGATACACCTCGTCGGGCCCTACCGTGCCAGCCACGTGTCGGGGCGGGGCTGTACACGCCGCGGGGGCTCCTCCCGGAGGGGAGCCCCTCCCACGCACTAGTGGAAGCACCATGCTCCGCGCTGGCTGACGACACTGCAGAGGAGCGGCTATGCCCGTACACATAGGGATGCTCTATGCTCCGCGCTGGTGATAAACAACTGAGGGTGGCCCCCGGGCCGCATCAACCTCAGGGAGCCCAGAGCTCAGTGTCTAGCCTCATCGCAACGCCTCCCCTCGGGAGTGCCGCGTGAGGGGGCTGGGCACGGGGGCTGCGCCTGGGTCACGCCCAGACGCACGCCACCCAGCGAAGACCCCCCGGGCCTGGTTCATCGCACGTCCCTCCCCGAGTGGAGCCAAGGTATGTAGGCCATTTGAGCGTCAAGGGGGACTCCTGAGCATCGTGACTCAGGAGCCTAACTGGTCCCGTAGCCCCTCACTCCTTAGTTCCGAAAGGCTAACGGCGGTTGAGGTATGCGCGGGGCTGGGCTCTGCAGACGTAGAACAGTAGATCCACCCACATCTCACCTCCCTACTTGTTGTTCGAGCGCCAAGGGGGACTCCTAAGCGTCGCGACTCAGGAGCCTAACTTGCCATGTAGCCCCTCACTCCTTGGTCCCGTCCTGGTTTCCGGTCGGGGCTAATGGCGGCTGAGGTATGCGTGGGGCCGGGCTCTGCCGGCGCAGAACATAAGCAAGTTGGAAGGAATAGCGGAAATTTCAAGGAATTCAAAAGCAAATATTACAGTCCATACTGGCATCACAACACCAAATGCAAGTTTTAACGCCTCCCTGAGGCATGGTACATGCGCAGGAATTAAAAGCAAGACGGGAGTCACGAGGAGTCACTTGCCGGCGGTGGAGCTGCGCGGAACGGGTTCGCCATGTGGAGCTGCAGGGCCGGCAGCGCCCCGCTTCGGCCTGGTGTTGAAGGCCCGGAACTTCCCCAGCAGAGCCTCCGCGCGACCCTTCATAGCCTCAGCAGCGGTAGCGGCAAGCTCGCCGCTCACTGGCTCCTGTAGGCTGTCGAGGTCGATGTTGGGGTCGCGAAGATAGATGTGGGTAAGGACCTGCGTCAGCGCTGCAGAAGACAAGCCACACGCCTCAGCCTCAGCCGTAGGGCCAAGGCCAAGGGTGATATTTTCAAGAGCACGAACCAGGAAGGGAAGCAGCTTGGCAGGGCCGTCCTCGTCGCCTGCCAGCGGGCTCTCCAGGTCGCTCTCATAAAGCGTCTTTAGCAAAGTGCGCGCCTTCTCCTCCATCTCCGCAAAGGCCACGCGATCCTCGGCAAGAACCCGTGCCTTGCCGTCCAGCTCGACCTTCCTCGCCTGCAACTCTTGCTCCAGCACGCCTAGGCGGTCACGGCGCCTCTTGAGCTTGGCGTCCCGGTCCTTGACGGCCGCCTCGCGAGCCTTCATGTCTTCCTCCTGCTCTTGGCGAAGGCGGGTCTCCTCAGCGAGCTGGTCCTGCAGGCCCTTCAGCTCGCTCTCCAGCGCCTTGCAGTGACCTCGGACATTAGACACCTCCCCCAAGGCGGCGGCGCGAGCAGCCTTCGCCCCAAGGACGGCCTGCTTCTCCTCATCGCAAGCCGTCGAGGCCTGGACCAGTGCCGCTCGACTCGTAGCGTCGGAGCGAATCCAGCCAGAAGCTAGCTCCAAGTGCCCGGCCACTAAACAAGGGTCGGCGCTCAGAAGATCCTGCCGCAGACGGTCCAGTTTGGTAGCAGCACGATCTAGAACAGCAGGAGGAGTCGGGGCAGTAGCAGTCGGTGGAGTAGGAGGAGAAGACGGCAGCGTGACCACGGTATCCTGAGGTGGAGCCTGCTGCGCCCCAACGGCTGTGGTGGCGGCATTAGGCAAGGGCACCTCGGGAGTCGCTTGGGCCGCGGGGGCTAAGCTCGCCCCAGACGGCTCAGCCAGGCCTCGCGAGGACGCCCGGGCAGGAGAGGCCCGTGCGTCACGGTCACCTTCTTCCGCGGGCAGAGGCGCTTCCACGGATGGAACCTTAGGAGCTCCCTTCGACTTCTTTGCCCCGGGCTCCAGCCTAGCCGGGACATACGAACGTCAAGCCTCAGCAACAGAACAAGAAATAAGACAGGAACCAAGCACTTACAGGTCGTCGCTCGCGAGCTCGAGCAGCCTCCGGCCGTACTTGAAGCCCGAGATCCGGCTCCAAGGATCAGCCTCAGGGAGCTCGGGAACAGGAGGTGCGTCTGCGGATCGCCTCGGGGCCGGGGCAGACCCGCGGGGGATCAGCCCGGTCCTGTCCTTCTTCGGGAACGGGGGCAGGCTCCGGCCGCCCTCTTCGTCGTCATCCTCGTCGTCATCACTCAGAGAGAGGCGGAGAGCGCGGGACCTGCACCGAAGGGGGGGAGCCCTCGACTCTCCCTCGGTCGCCTCGGAGTCAGGCCCTCTCTCCCGCTCCCCTTCTTCCTTCTCTTCGCTGGAGTCGCCGGAGGACACGTCCACCGGGTCATCGGGAGCCTCCGCGGGCACGGGCTCGTCCCCGTTGAAGACAGGCATGGACTCCACTACCTGCTCCCAGTCCTCGCGGAGGAACGGGGGCGTAGGAGTGCCCTCCAACCTCGCCACGTCGCCCCCGACCAAAGACTAGAGAACCGCGGCCAGATCCTCGTCGGCCAAGACCGCGGGGCTCGGGTGGGGCCTCCACATCGGAAGTGGGTACTGACGAAGCGGAGCCAACTGATGCTCTAGGAATTCCCTCAGCAGCGATGCGCCAGTCAGCTTCGCCGCCGCCATACTGGCCGGCCTCAGATCCGCATCCATCTTCTCCAACACCGCCTCGCGCGGGGGTCCACAAGCTCCACTCGAGACCAGTCGTCGGAGCTCGAGGGGTGCCCCGTGGGCAAGATCAGCCGAGGGTGGATGCGCCCGGTATCTACCAAGACCCACTTGCTCCTGAAGCCCTCAATCCTCTTCCCGGGGTTCAAAATGGCGATGGAGCTACCATACGCGACGAAGCTCGCGCATGCAGAGAAGGGACCACGAGAGGTCCAGAGGGAGAAGTAGTGGCACAGCAAGGCCAATGAGGGCTTCACCCCTACGTGAGCCTCGCAATAGTAGGCGAAGAATGCCAGAAGAAGGACAGAGTTGGGGTGGAGATGCAGACCTTGAAGATTGTAATGGCGGAGGACAGAAAAGAAGAACTCAGAAAAGGGAGGCACCAGACCGGCAACAATGGCGCTCACGAAGAGTGGATAGAAGGTGGTCCCTTTGCCCTCAGGGAGGGCAGAGCCGGCCTTGAACACCTTCGCCCCGTCGATGCCCTGCGCCGCCGCCATCTGGCGCACCCGGGAAAGGCTTGCCTCCGACACGTTCGGCTAGTCCAAGGCGGATGAATACCAAGCTCCGGCCGGGGCCTGGCGAGGCGCCATGTCTTGTAGGGCGCACAGACGGAGTAGATCTGAAGAGTTCGGAGGCAGGAAGGAGAGGCGCAAGAAAGGGGATCTGAGCAGCAATCGGAGAAAGCAAAGGGGGTAAAGCCTAGACAGATGCCGTTCCTTTATCAACTCGCACGGTTGCTGAGGCGCCCACGTCAAATCAACCGCCACGCGGCGCCCAAGGCCGTAGGCTGTTAGGGCCTGTGGCGCTTCGCACTTGACCTTCCGCCTCTCTGCTCGGCCAAGTCCGGGCACGCCTTGGGCCCGGGGGCTACTGTTGGCGTTCTGGGAACGGGGGTCCCCAGACTTGCCTGCCTGCGGCCTGCGGCGTGGCTCAAAGGGGGGCCCAGCATGGCCCATCTTCATCAACACAGGATCAAGACCCTCGCGAGGGGCCAAGCCTCGCGGGGCAGACGACAAGAAGCTTCCTCAGGCACGGCCTCATCAGGCTGGCTCACGAGGAGGTGGAGAGTTCAAAGGCGGGGTACCTTGCAAGGTGCCCATGATGCAAGCCATGACGACCAAGGGTGCTAGTCGGGCGCCAGCCCGCGCAGTGTCCTCCTTTCCTCTTTGGTGCAAAGGGAGCAAGCGCAGGCGAGAGCATCAAGAAAAGGCATCCATTTCGGTGCAACAAGACCAAGACCAGCCCAACGGCAGGAAGGAAGTCATTGTGGAGCCCAAGCAGGCGTCACCACCAGTGCCTTTGACAGGCGAGGACCAACTTTAGTCAGGATAAGTGTACCCGTTGTTCCCCTTCAAAATGGCCAATTATTGGCGCCCTTCCCGCTCAATATTTGGGAAGAGGCACGGGGCCTTTGCCTATAAATAGGACTAGCCACCCCCAGGGTAGAGGCATCTGGATCGGGCATCAAGACCTGATCTAGAATCTGGATCCTCACCAAGAAACCAGTAGATAGAGCGACTGGACTCCTCCTAGCAGTTCATCGCACCAGCCAAGAACAGACCCTCGCGAGGCTGTTCTTCCTTGTATTGTTCATCACCAGCCCAAGAGGCAATCCACCACACCACACACTGGAGTAGGGTATTACACCATAATGGTGGCCTGAACCAGTATAAACTCTGTGTCCCTTGTGTTGTTCCTTTCATAGTTTAGATCTTAGCGAGTTGGCGAGGAACAGGTAGGTAGAGGGAGAAATCTCCGCGCGCACCCTAGTGTTCGAACCTCAAGGGTCTGTCGGAACCCAAAATCCGACATTTGGCTTCAGGAGCCGTCCGACACGGAGGGCCAGGTTCAGTAGCCAGCCGGCTCATGGGAGGTTGACATTTGGCCGGAGGCTGCTCGAGAGCGCGGGACCTGCGCCGAAGGGGGGAGCCCTCGACTCTCCGTTGGTCACCTTGGAGTCAGGCCCTCTCTCCCGCTCCCCTTCTTCCTTCTCTTTGCTGGAGTCGCCGGAGGACACGTCCACCGGGTCCTCGGGAGCCTTCGCGGGCACGGACTCATCCCCGTTGAAGACGGGCATGGACTCCACTACCTGCTCCCAGTCCTTGCGGAGGAACAGGGGCGTAGGAGCGCCCTCCAACCTCGCCACGTCGCCCCCGACCAAAGACTGGAGAACCGCGGCCAGATCCTCGTCGGCCAAGACCGCGGGGCTCGGGTGGGGCCTCCACATCGGAAGTGGGTACTGACGAAGTGGAGCCAGCTGATGCTCCTGGAATTCCCTCACCACCAGAGCCTTTGACAGGCGAGGACCAACTTTAGTCAGGATGAGTGTACCCGCTGTTCCTCTTGAAAATGGCCAATTGTTGGCGCCCTTCCCGCTCAATATTTGGGAAGAGGCCCAGGACCTTTGCCTATAAATAGGACTAGCCACCCCCAGGGTAGAGGCATCTGGATCGAGCATCGAGACCTGATCTAGAATCTGGATCCTCACCAAGAAACCAGTAGATAGAGCGACTGGACTCCTCCTAGCAGTTCATCGCACCAGCCAAGAACAGACCCTCGCGAGGCTGTTCTTCCTTGTATTGTACCACAATGGTGGCCTGAACCAGTATAAACTCTGTGTCTCTTGTGTTGTTCTTTTCGTAGTTTAGATCTTAGCGAGTTGGCGAGGAACAGGTAGGTAGAGGGCGAAATCTCCGCGCGCACTCCAGTGTTCGAACCTCAAGGGTTTGCCGGAACCCGAAATCCGACAAATGTGAAGCTCAAGGTTCTTTCCAGCCGGCCAAGGAGACAAAGAAGATACCCCTGGACCCGGAGCACCCGGAGAGGCACGCTGTCATAGGCACATGCCTCGACAGCAAATAGGAAGGCGAGCTCGTTGATTTCCTCCGTGAGAATCGGGACGTCTTTGCATGGTCTCCGAAAGACATGCCGGGTGTCCCGACGGATTTCATCGAGCACAAGCTACACGTCCGATCTGATGCAAAGCCAGTCATGCAGCCCTTGTGTCGCCTGTCAGAAGAGAAGAGAAGAGTAGTCGGAGAAGAAATAGCCCGGCTTCTGGCAGCCGACTTCATTATGGAAGTGTTCTTTCCAGAATGGCTTGCCAACCCGGTCCTCGTGCTGAAGAAGAACAAGCAGTGGTGCATGTGCATCGACTACACCAGCCTCAACAAAGCCTGCCCCAAATATCCGTTCGCCCTGCCAAGGATTGACCAAGTGATAGACTCCACAGCCGGATGCGAGCTGTTGAGTTTCTTGGATGCTTATTCAGGCTACCACCAGATAAAGTTGAACCCGGCTGATCGCTTAAAGACCGCCTTCATCACCCCATTCGGAGCTTTCTATTACCTAACTATGACATTCGGCTTGAGAAATGTCGGTGCCACTTTTCAGCGTTGCATGAAGAAATGCCTCCTCGAGCAACTCAGCAGAAATTCCCACGTCTATGTAGACGATGTCGTGGTGAAGACGGAGAAACGCGGCACCCTGCTGGAAGACCTCAAGGAGACCTTTGAGAATTTGCGCCGGTTTCAGATCAAGCTCAACCCGGAGAAGTGCGTGTTCGGGGTACCAGCTGGCCAGCTTCTAGGCTTCTTGGTCTCTGAACGCGGCATCGAATGCAACCCAGTGAAGATCAAGGCCATAGAGAGAATGAAGGTCCCTACCAAGCTGCGAGACATCCAGAAATTCACCGGATGCCTGGTGTCTTTGAACCGCTTCATGAGCCGGCTCGGAGAGAAGGCTCTCCCTCTCTACCGACTCATAAAGAAGTCCACTCACTTTGAGTGGAATGACCAGGCGGACCAAGCTTTCCACGAGCTGAAAAAGATGTTGTCCACACCGCCTCTATTGGCGGCCGCAACTGAGAAGGAGCCCACGTTCCTCTACATCACTGCCACCAGCCGGGTGGTCAGCACAGTCATTGTGGTCCAGCATCCAGAAGAAGGCCGAGCTCAGCTAGTCTAGAGGCCGGTACATTACTTGAGCGAAGTATTGTCCACCTCAAAACAAAACTACCCGCACTATCAGAAAATGTGCTATGGTATGTACTTCGCCTCCAAGAAACTCAAGCCCTACTTTCAAGAACATCCCATCACGGTCGTATGCACTGCCCCGCTTGCCGAGATCATAGGTAGTCGGGACGCATCCGGCCGAGTGGCGAAATGGGCCATTGCGCTGGCTCCTTACACAATCTACTATCAGCCCTGCACCACCATCAAGTCCCAAGCACTGGCCGACTTCCTCGTCGACTGGGGCGAGACCCAGTGTCATGACCCCGACTCAATGCCACATCGATCTAGCATGTAACACCTCATATCACTTTGCGGCCTCACGCACGGTATTCCCACGGGTGTCGCCTTACCTTTGCCCGGGACCGTTTGCGCCTTTTGGCACACGTATATGATAGTGTCGCTAGCATCCATATGATAAGGAGCCCGGGCTGACATGGCTAGTCGTAAACCCAAAGTGGCACAAACTTACAGGGACAGGCATCCATGACCCAGCATCGAACGTGTCGGTCATCAGCGAGTGAATCCAGGCTGTAGCACTGGGCTAGCAGGACTCCGGTGAACCGGGCTATAGCGGGCTAACAGGACTCCGGCATTCATCGTGTGACATTTCCCCGAAGGGACAGAGACAGGAATGAAGAAGGACACATGCCGGCCAGCCTAAGTGTTCCGGAGCAGTAGCAAGCTACTATGGCTCAGTGGAAGCACTAGGAGACATTTCCCGGTAAGAGAGGCTACCAAGGATAAACAACTAGGTTGTCAGATCCCACACATGTCAAGCATTTCAACAACATACACACAATATGCTCGATATGTGCAAATACAACATGGCATCACAACATGACTCTACGACTCAAGTATTTTATTCAATAGGCTCCGAGGAGCGAGATATTACAAACATGGGTCTCATGACCCAGCATTCAGAGCACACAAGTCAAAGCACAAGCGGAAGCTTAACATGTCTGAGTACAGACATCTACAAATGAAAAAGGCTGAGAAGCCTGACTATCTACCAGATCCTGCCGAGGGCACAAGATCGTAGCTGAGGTAACAAGCTAAACGTCGAAGTGCACGCGAAACTACTAGCGAGACCGAAGTCTCTCTGCAAAAACATAAAATAGGCAAACGTGAGTACAAATGTACCCAGCAAGACTTACATCAGAACTAACTACATATGCATCATTATCAACAAAGGGGATGGTGGGGTTTAACTGCAGCAAGCCAGCTTTGACTCGGTGGCTATCCTGAAATATGACTGCAAGTAACTCTTTGAGGTGGCGCACACGAGTCCACATATTCACCATATCAATACACCACTATGGATCCGCTCCCGTCTCCATACGAGAACGCCATCCATAGCACTCACGCTTATCTTGCGTATTTTAGAGTATCCACTTTCTATTGTCTATGAACTGTATAGGCAACCCAGAAGTCCTTTACCGCGGACACGGCTATTCAAATAGATTATATTAACCCTGCAGGGGTGTACTTCTTCACACACGCTCTCGCCACTTACCACCATATACACGTCGTGTATCTCGGCAACCTTCAAGCGGAAGCCTGGCGAGGGAGTCGGCCACGACCTGACTAACCACACAAGTCTCTCGTCCAGGTTTATCGCCTATTCGGGTTCCATCCGCAAGGAGATCCGTCCGGGGTGTCGCTCACGGCCCCAAACGATGTGAGCAGGGTTCCCAAGCCCACCATCCGGGTGCCACTTGGTACATCGTGCCACTGTGCCTAGTATGTCCCAAGCCCACCTGTACCGGGTGCCACTTGGTAGACTACTAACACTACCTACAAACACCAGAAACTAGTTGCAACTCCTGGACAGAGATCATGTTGAGTAATAAGTCGAGAGGGGTCGAGTTATCGGAACCCAATGTGTGGTAGTAACTGTTCATGGATCACAAACACAGAAGTCAGTTCCTGAGGACGGTTTCAATGAGACAACCCACCATGTACTCCTACATGGCCTCTCACCGCTACCTTTACCAAATCATGTTCACACACTTAGCTCACACACAGTAGGACATGTTCACACACCTCTGATTCATCCCCAATTAATCAGACCTGACTCAACTCTAAGCAGTAGCAGGCATGACCAACAAGCAAGAATGAGTAGGAACATCAGGGCTCAAACAACTCCTACTCATGCTAGTGGGTTTCATCTATTTACTGTGGCAATGACAGGTCATGCAGAGGATAAAGGGGTTCAACTACCGCAGCAAGTAACAGTTGTATCGTTGTTGTCCTAATGCAGTAAAATAGAGCAGGAGCGAGAGAGTGGGATTGTATCGGAATGAACAAGGGGGTTTTGCTTGCCTGGCACTTCTGAAGATAATATAGTTTCTTCATCGGTGTCATCGAACTCATCGTCGGAACACATCTATCGAGAGGGACCAACCACCGGCAACAGAGAAAGAACGCAATCAATGCGATGCACAATATGATGCATGATCATGACATGGCAATATGCTGTGATTTGGGCTAATGCAACAGGAAGTCATTTTGATTGAAGTGGAATTCAAAGCTAGATCAAATTCGAACTCCAAATCTATTATCAAATTTGTCCTGATCATGTTTCATCCTAAACAGTGAGGTTAACTTGCTCAAACATGCATGAAAATGGTACAGATGGATAGATTGGATTTTTCTGATCATTTTTCATATATAAATTATTTCATTCTGAGTTACGGTTGAATTTATATGAATTTTATCTGCTCGCCACGCACCTGGTTGTCCTCCTGGCAGAAGGAGGAAGACGACAGGGAAGGTGGAGGTGGGCTGGGCCGGCACAGCGCCAGGCCAGGTGGGCTGCATAGAAGGTAGGTCCAGGTAACTTTCTCTCCCTTCTCTTTCTATTTAGTTTTCTGTTTTTCTATTTTGTTATTTTGTTCTGGGCTTTATTAAAAATACGTAGGCACACTCAAAAATCACCAAACTGCTCATGGCCACTTTTTGGAATATATCCAACATGGAACATTTCAGTTTAGGATTATTTGGACATTTTAAATATTTTATAGTATTTAAAAGCCCAAATTCAAAATAGAGTATGATTTAATTCAGAGCCCAAATATGTCATGGGAAATGTGCATCACCTCTGGCTGCTTTTAAAGTATTTTCCATAAATGATGAACATTTTTGAAAGCCATTTGGACTTACTAAAAATATTTTAGGTGAACCTAGTGAATTGCTTTAATGCTACGGTTTAGGCAACCCCCATTTCAACTTTCTGTAAAAAATTAAACATGATGCACACATGAGACTAGCCTAGTGCATTACCAGAAGCTAGGGATGTGACACCCAGTACCTACCACCGGCCCCCGACTCCACTCATCGGCGGATGCATTTTGACGGATCCAAGATGCGCACCGGCTTGGGAGCCGGCATCGTCCTCACCTCTCCCAAGGGCGAAAAACTCAGATACACATTGTAAATCCACTTTGCCGCCTCCAACAATGTGGCCGAGTACGAGGCACTCATACACGGGCTCCGGCTAGCCAAGGAACTCGGCATCCGCCGGATCCTGTGTTATGGCGACTCGGGCTTAGTGGTTCAGCAATCATCCGGCGACTGGGATGCCAAGGACGCAAACATGGCAAGCTACCGTTTCCTCGTCCAGCAGCTCAGCGGATATTTCGAGGGGTGCGAGTTCCTTCATGTGCCGCGGGCCGACAATGAGCAAGCAGATGCCCTGGCACGAATAGGCTCCACCCGACAAGCTATAACAACTGGCGTTGCCCTCCAACGCCTCCTCAAGCCATCTGTCAAGCCGTCTTCGGAATCCAGTTCCATCTTCATGCCGCCTGACCCCGACGCAGTCGAATCCGACTTCGGGGACCAGGCACGTTGCCCGGGGACTTCGGCAGCCAGCTCGGGGACTGCCATAGTCGAACCCGGCCCGGGGACTGTAGCAGCACAGCATGCGGAGGCTGACTCCAACTCCTCACAACCCAGCCCGCCCACCCTGGTTGCAGTAGCCGTCTTGGCAATTGAAGAAATCACAACTCCATCATGGGCTCAGCCCATCCTCCGTTTTCTGGTAAATGGAGAACTACCGACTGACGAGATCTCGACAAGACAAGTCCAACGCTGAGCCGGAGCTTACACAATAATGAGTCAAGAGCTAGTTAGGCGCAGTGCTACCGGAGTCTTCCAGCGCTACGTCGAGCAAGAGAAGGGCATAGCAATCCTCAAAGACATCCACCAAGGCGAATGCGACCACCATGCCGCCTCCAGGGCGCTCGTCGCCAAAGCCTTCCGCCATGGATTCTTCTGGCCGACTGCTTTGGAGGATGCCAAGGAACTAGTCAACCGTTGCAAAGGGTGCCAAGTCTTCGGCTCCAAGCAACACCTTCTGGCTTCTGCACTCAAGACCATCCCCATCACTTGGCCCTTTGCCGTCTGGGGACTGGACATGGTCGGACCATTCAAGACGGCGCGCGGCAACATGACACATCTGCTTGTCGTCGTAGACAAATTTACCAAGTGGATTGAAGCAAAGCCGATCAAGAAACTGAATGGGCCGACTGCCGTGACATTCATTGCAGAGATTACAACCCGGTATGGTGTACCACACAGCATCATCACCGACAACGGCACAAATTTTGCCAAGGGCGCATTGGCACGTTTCTGCGCGACACAGGGCATCCGACTGGACTTAGCATCCATTGCCCACCCGCAGTCAAACGGCCAAGTTGAGCGAGCAAACGGCCTCATCCTCTCCGGTATCAAGCCCCGACTGGTCGTGCCACTGGAGCATTCGGCCGGCTGCTGGCTTGACGATCTACCGGCCGTCCTCTGGAGTCTGCGCACTACCCCAAACAAGTCAACCGGCTTCACCCCCTTCTTCCTTGTATATGGTGCTGAGGCTGTCATCCCAACTAACATCGAGTTCGACTCACCTCGGGTCACCATGTACACGGAGGCGGAGGCCAAGGAAGCAAGAGAAGACGACGTCGACTTGCTGGAAGAAAGACTGCTGTTAGCCCTCAGCCGGTCCGCCATCTACCAGCAAGGACTACGCCGTTACCATAGTCGGAGGGTGAAGCCAAGAGCTTTCCAAGAGGGAGACCTTGTGCTCCGGCTGATACAGCAAACAGCCGGCCAGCACAAGCTCTCGGCCCCTTGGGAAGGCCACTTCGTCATCAGCCGGGCTCTGGGAAATGACTCCTATTGCCTAATCGACGCGCAGAAGCCGAAGGCACGCAAAAGAGACGACTCCGGCAAGGAGTCGGAGTGCCCGTGGAACGCCAATCTTCTTCGAAGATTTTACAGTTGAAATGCAGTATGTATCACGCTACCTTTTGTATTAAGTATGAGACAACGGGACCCCGAGGAGTTCTCGGGAACTACCCTATTTTATCTATGTATGTCGGGTATCACACCCATGGTTACCCCACTGCATTTACTTTCTCTGTCCGGCACCGGGTTCGACTAGTCGGCCCGGGGACTTGCCGCCTTGAGTTATGTCCAAGTTCTACCTGCAGTCAGACAAGTAATGTCCCGGCACCCAAGCCCTCTCTTGCGAGAGTCACAACTCGAAGAATCAGTTGCCCGACTAGCAAGAGCTAAAGGCGGAAAGGATGCCCACATGAAAAATGGCTAAGTACCAATGAACTTACATAACACAAGCCGACTTCACACCTCGCCAACCGGCTGTCGAAACAGTCGGCTGGCCGGCTTCCTTTCCTACTCTGCTACAATCTAAGAAAGCTTGAGTCCTTGCCTTCCCAGACAGCTGAATTCCTTACCCGGCCACAGACTGCAGAGCAGCTGTCCGGCTGGGAAGGCGGCAACCAAGGGAAGGCGGCAAAGGAAAAAAGGCCGAGAGATAAAAAGCAAGTAGGAATGGAAGCCAAGCACATGCATAATAATATTTACACCAAAAGCCTTCGAGAGGCCGACATTCAATGAAGTTTGAATACACCCCCAGTGGGTGGAATTGCGCAAAAATAACAAATCTATTCAAGAGTGACAAGCAGGAAAGTAAAAACGGTGAATCAAGCCAAAGGAGCGCCCGAAGCGTCAGGGAGACCGGTGGAGACGGCGGTGTCGGCTGGAGAAGTGGCCGGCTGGCGAGTCTCGGCCTGGTCGTCGCCAGTGGCAGGCGGAGCATTCGCGTGCGCCTCGTTGCTGGAAGCACGGTCAGGCTGAGGCTGGCTGGCTGCTCCAACATCCGGCACAGCATCTTCGCCGTCTTCCTCCTCCTCCTCTTCGCCCTCGTCGCTGGAGTCAATCTCCTCCGCTGAGTCTTCACCATCGGTCGGGTTCAGCCCGAACCATTCTTCCGGCTGACCGACGCCGTCCTCGTTCACCTCAGGAGCAAAGGCGCTGGTGTCGGTGAAGTCGGCGATCGCCGAGGCACGCTGGACGAACTCTAGCGCCCGTCGAGCACCGGATCGAGCTGCTGAAGCCTTCCAGGCCTCGAAGCGGCCAACGGCTACCTCCAGCCAGTCGACAGTACGGCTGGGGGTGCGAGGAATTACTTCGCCAGGCCAAAGGGCGGCCAGCACCTATGCTCCGACACGCTGAAGCCAGCGGAGCATGCGGTAGGCCGGCTGGAGGCGGGCCTCGATCGCCAGAAGCTGCTCTTCAAACGACCGGTTGGCATCCGATGCGATCTCAACCCCAGCCTGCCGCCGGGCCTCACGGTGGGCTTCCATGGCTTGGTTGGAGGCGACGGAATGGCCAGGAAAGTACTCTTCACAAAGAAGAAAGAAACAGAGCAAGTCAGGAGATAAACTGACTTACAAGGACAAGCAAAGAGTGAAGAAGAAGGCGGCCTACCATCAACCAAATCCTCGACTCGGCCGTAGCCTTCGCTTAGAGCCTGCCTTGCCTCGGTCCAACACGCTACCTCGGTCTCATATTCAGCTTTGAGGGCGGCCTCGCTGTCCTGAGCCGCCTTCAGGGCCGCCTTGTGGCTTTCCTCCTCGTCGGCCAGTTTCTTGGCCAGGCGGTCACGCTCCTGAGCCAAGGCGCTAAGCTCACCTTCCTTGGTGCGAAGGGCGGTCTGGGCCACACCCAGCTGCTGCCTCAAGTCGACGTTGGCTCCTACCAGTATGAAAAGAACAAGTTAAGAAAGAAGTCGGCAAGAAAGATCTGACCCGACTGCTCAGCAGTCGGCCCGAATCTCGAGGACTACACCCAGTGGGTGCGCTGACGCGCCCCCACATGAGATAAAAAGACAAAGACACTCACGCCGACTCTCCGACAGATCGGCGGCCTTCTTGTCTGCCTCCCGGACTTGGGAGTTAAAGGTAGCGGCGTGGAGGTTGTGATAATCTTGCAAACAGGAAGCAAGCAAGAGCAAATCAGTAAAACAAAGTCTTCGAAGAAGTTCCAAGCCGCCTGCTCAGCAGTCGGCTCGGAACTCGGGGACTACACCCAGTGGGTGCGCTGACGCGCCCCCACGAAAAAAATCAAGAGCAAGAGAACTCACCCGAACGACCGCCCGTGTCGCAAGAAACTCTCGGGTACACTGCTGCAGCGCGATGGCTTGAGCCTGAAGCCGGCTACGGACATCTTGCGCCGCCAAGTTCAACGCGGCTGTCCCACCGCCCAGCGTCCACCCTGGCGAGCTAGCGGTGGCTGACTCCAGGTCATGCGACAACGAGCTGGAGCCGGCCGCCCTTTGCGGACCCGGCTCTGAAGCCGCCCTCGCCGCACGCCGATGGGTCGGTGATAAGACCACAAGATCCGCCTGCGCAGTCGGCTGCTTAGGCGGCACCTCGGGCTGGCCGCCTTGGACGTTCCCGGTCGACGGAGGCAGCACCACCTCTCCCCCCAGGACGACTACGTCGCCCCCTCCCTCTCCATCATCGGCGGGTCGCGGCCGATTTACTCCGGTGGGGGCACCGGGATGTCCGGGGGCGCGGAGCTGAGGGGGATGACGAGTTGCGGGGGCTGGCTACGTAGAGCCTCCGCCGCCCTCTCGGCAGCCTTGGCCTCCGCCCGGGCCCTAGCTGCCGCGTCGGCCTGTGCCTCGGCCGACTCCGCCGTCGCCTCCTGGGCCGGCTCGGCGGCGGCGGCCCTTCTCTCTTCCGTCTCTCGCTCCTCCCGCGCTTCCCGCGCGTTCCGCTCCGTCGCCGCCTGAAGCTCGGCGCAGGGGTCTATGCGACGGGAAACCGTAGACCCTCCCACTCCGCCGACTATGGAGGCGGTGGTAGTCCGCTCAAGAGAGAGCGGGGCCCTGGTTGACGAAACAAAGAAAGGACTTAGAAGAACATCAACTGAAGAAAAAAGAGAAAGGTGCGTAAGGACTAGAACTTACGCCGAGACCGCCTGCGGCTACTTCACTACTTTGCGGAAGTGGGCCGCCTTCGCGGCCGCCTCCTCCCGCTTGGTCCCCGCCGCGGATCCCTTAGGCTTCTTCGGTCGGCCGCCGAAGAGAGGAGGCGCCGCTTGATGTTTCTGAGCGCCGCCTCGCGCGGTCGGCCTGCCGGATGGGCCGGCGCCTTGGGGGTCAGACGCCGGCTGGCGGCGCAGAATGGGATCAGCCTCGTCATCATCGGGCCAGTCATCAAGGCCGGCGGTGAAGCCGGAGCCGCCTGTCTCGCCGCTGCCCCCCGCAGCGTCGGCGTCCAGGGCGGCCGCCTCCAAGTCGGGGTCATCAGGGTCGTCCGCCTCGTGGTCGGGGGCGAACTTGTGCTCCGGCCCCGCGGTCCCGGCCGAAGGATGAAGAAGGGGGTTCTGATTGAATACAAGCCGACTGGTCAAGAGTCGGCCAGAAAAGAAAATTCGGCAACAAAGGAAGAAAGAAAGTTTACCATGGGTGTTGGATTGGCGCGAGAATATGGCGCCTTGCCATACTGCCAGTCCGGGGTGAGCTTGCAGTTGGCGATGTAGTTCACCAGGTAAGATACCTTGTCGTGAGGCATCTCCCTGGTGCTGAGCTGGCTTGGGTCGAAGCGGCCACTCATCTGACAGATCAGATGAGGGCGGCCTTGAAGCGGAAGTACCCGGCGCTCGACGAAGGCGGCGATCAAGTCGGACCCAGTCAGGCGCTCCGACTGGATCAGCACCCGAAGCCGGGCAACGGCGCCAGCTCCAGCCGGCGTCAGCGACCTGGCCTGGTAGGACCATGAAGCCGGCCTCCCAGGCGGTGGGCCAGCTACGTAAGCCGGCAAGTTGACATAGTCGCCGTTCAGGGCAACGTTCTTCACGTAAAAGTAAGACCCTTGCCAGAGCTTTACCGACTGGATTAGCGCGATAGAAGGGAAAGGGTTGTCGGCGGTGGACCTCCTTATGGCGATGAAGGCGCCGCACGGAGCCGGCACGCCTGCGACGACTGTACCGAGCTTGGATTGAAAAAACTCCCCCCAGAGCTCGATGGTGGGGAGGACGCCGAGGAAACCTTCGCACAAGGAGACGAAGGGCGACAGCAGCACCACCGTGTTGGGGGTGAGGTGGTGCGGCTAAAGTTGATAGAAGTCGAGAAATGCGCGGAAGAAGCCGCTCGTGGGGAGGCCGATGCCGCACAGGCACTGCGAGTAGAAGATCACTCGCTCGCCTTCCTCCGGTGCCGGTGAAATCTCCCTCGCTAGCGCAAGGCGAACTCGCACAAGATCTTCGCCCGGCAGCCACCGCGTCTTGCGAAGAAACTCGATGTGGTCGTCAAGGACGGTGGAGCCGTCCCAAGAGCTCGACGTCGGAGCCATGGCGGTGAGCGTGACGGCAGAGAGCGCCCAGCGTAGAGGCAGCAAGCCTGCGGCACGCTGGGGAGAAGAAAGGATGGCGGAGCGGGAGCACGGCGAGGGGTTACCGCAGCAAGGAAGAAGATGGAGGAGGCAGGGCGAGGGCGAGCGTGCGAATGACTGCTGCTCCCCCTCCCCGCCCCTACTTATAGCCTCGTGCAGCGAAGCCGAGGAGGCGAGGAACAGGGTGGGGGGGGCGTGGGATTAACTGCGCCCACTCCCACACGACCCGCGATTATCATGCCTTGATGGCGAGCGGGAACCGTCGCCGGAAGACGTGCGGACGGTTCGGGCCACAGAAGAACCGCGCACGGGCCGAGGCGCGGAAGTGGTGGGCCCCGGCCTGCGGCGGCGTCCCGTCACCCGCATGGGCTGGCAGGCCCTTCCAGCCGAAGGGCGCCACATGGCATGCGGATGGCGGGCGGTCAGCCCGCCGCTTGGCTAGCACGCTAGCTGGTTCCCGCCTTCGGATTCCGAGGAGGCTTCGCCGGGAAGACACGCGCAAGGGAGGCCGGCTCCTAGCTGCCTGCTCCTCGGGATAGAAAGCTGGCCGAGCTTCTCGATTTCCCCTTCAGCCGCGAAGCCCACCCAGCTTCAGGGACTACTGTCGGAGTAAATGACCACGAGTAGCCTAACCGGCTCGCTTTGATCCTCAGAAAAAACAATGGGCCGATCAGACCTCGAAGCACCTAAGACACGGGGCCGCCTTCCTCCGGCCGGCTATCACCTAGGCCGCCTGGCGGAAGGCGGCCAGGCCATAAACAACCTTTGGAGGACACCACAATCGGGCTGACTCCAAGAAGCCGGCCCATGAAGGACCGACTCCAAGAAGCCGGCCCATGAAGGACCGACTCCAAGAAGCCGGCCCATGAAGGACCGACTCCAAGAAGCCGACCCATGAAGGACCGACTCCAAGAAGCCGGCCCATGAAGGGCCGACCTGAAGAAGCAGGCGGCCGTAGGCCGCCTCCTAAAGTCCACCCCCATGACAATGACTGGGCGGGGCGTGGCTACAGCGAACCCTGCCACCCCCGAATCCCGGAGCATGCATGGCTACATTATGCCGTACGGGGCGGCCATCTCCCGTCCGGCGAGGCACTGTTGCCATGCGGATCATGACGACATCCACGACGGGTTGCCAGTACGGCCCGCAGGCGGCGGTCCCCTTCGGTCAGAGAGACATCCGAAGGCGGCCCAACCTCCCCCAGCCGGCCTAAGGCGGGGCCGGCTTCCTATAGCCGGCTTGCTCCCCCCTCGGGGCGCACACGCCATTAAGCAAACGAGACGAGGTAAGGCTACAGTGAGAGCCCACGAGGCGGCGGCACTATAGCCATGTTTACCTCGACAAAGCCTTCGTCATCAGAGGCGAGGCAACAGTAACCCGCCCCGACAAGATCCCCCAAGCTGTGGGGCCGGCATGTCGACCAATAGGCCGGCAGCCGGCGGGACCCACCGATCGGCGGGCCCTAGAAGCCGGCGGAGAAGACGGCGATGGTAGACGCTGATGGCCTGGGCCCGCACCAGGCCGGATTACCATTGTACCCCCGGGGGGTAGGCCTATATAAACCCCCCGGGACACCCATGCAAAGGGTTGATCTCAGAGAGTTTTAGACACTACCATAGGGACAGAAGAGAGCTAGCCTTGCCCTTCTTCCTCCTCCCACCGAACAGCTCAAGGAGCCTCTTGTAGCTACTTGTTGATCCAATGATCATGCCGAGACCCCGCAGAGCAGGACTAGGGGTGTTATCTCCACAGAGAGCCCCGAACCTGGGTAAGATTCGCCAGCGTGCATGTCTTCGCCTTATCCCGTTTCCAGGCACCGGCGACGTCTTATTGGCTCCCACAATGATAAGCCACCCGTTGGCATATGTCGCACCAACCACCCGACACTGAGTGAGATGGAGAACAAAATTACCTGGTTACACAAGAATCTTCTGCGCAACACACTTTGACAGATGATTAGCTATACTGTTTTCTACATGGGGGACGTGCTCTGTTTGCATCCGTCAAAGCGCTCCTCCAATCTTCTCACTTCCTCGACGTATGCCTCCATCAATGGACTTTTATAATCCTCGTTGACTTGTCTCACCACAAGTTGTGAATCTCCTCGAATGATCAACTTCTTAATTCCCAATTCTGCTACAATCCTTAGCCCGACAAGGAGCCCTTCATACTCTGTTGTATTGTTGGTGGCCTCTTCTCAGGCAAAGTGCATCTGGACGATGTACTTCAAGTGCTCCCCGGAGGGGGCAACAAAAAGCATGCCAGCCCCTGCACTTTGTAGGGAAAAGGCACCATCGAAATAAAGGATCCAATCTTGGCGTAATTCCTTGCCGGGGATAACTATCTCAGTCACTTCCTCATCAGGGATTGGCGTCCATTCAGCAATAAACTCTGCCAACGCCTTACTCCGAATAGTTGACGTGCTCTCAAACTTCAAACCAAAGCTGGATAACTCAAAATCCCACTCCACTATTCTGCTAGTAGCCTCAGGATTTCGGAGTATCCTTTGTAACGGGAAACGAGTAACAATCGTGATCTCATGGGCTTGGAAGTAGTGGCGCAGTTTCCTTGAGGCACCAAAGATAAACTTTTGCACGCCAGAGTACCTCAATCTAGCCCCCATAAATAGGGAGCTGACGAAGTACACTGGGCACTGCACCACTTTCTTCCTTGCCGTGTCCTTGGGGTTGCTCTTGCTGTCGTGCTCATCGCTGTCCTGATCCTTCCCTGATTCTACCGGTCTCTGCGCACTCACTGCCTCTTCTACCTCTCGTTGTGCCACCAAGGCTGCACTGACCACTTGGTTGGTTGCCGCTAAGTACAACCGCAATGGCTCCTGAGATTTGGGAGCAACCAAGGTAGGCACAGAGGACAAGTAGGCCTTCAATTCTTGCAAAGCTGTCTCTGCTTCCAGGCTTGGAGATGAATCTGCTTAGCGCGGAAACACATTCTGTCAGACGCCTCACATCCTTAACTGTCCTTGGCGCTTGGATTTGCTCGATGGCTTTGATATTGTCGGGGTTGGCTTCGATCCCGCGGTGGGATATAAAGAACCCAAGCAGCTTGCCGGAGGGAACACCAAATACACACTTCTCCGGATTGAGCTTCAAATTGATCTTGCACAGATTAGCAAACATCTCTTCCAGATCCTGGATAAGAGTGGCTCTGTCATTGGTTTTTACCACAATGTCATCCATATAAGCCTTTATGTTTCTGTGCAATTGTGGCTCAAAACCAATCGGGACTGCCCTTGCAAAAGTAGACCCGACACTCTTTAATCCGAACAGCATGCGGACAAAACAATAGGTACCACATGGAGTGATGAACGACGTCTTCTCTTCATCTTCCTTGGACATGAAGATTTGGTGATACCTAGAATGCATCGAGAAAGGAGAGCAAATCACAACCTGAGGTGGAATCCACAATCTGATCAATACACGGCAAGGTAAACGGATCCTTCGGGCAAGCTTTGTTGAGATCTGTGAAATCTATGCAACACCTCCACTTCCTGTTAGCCTTCCGGACTACCACTGGATTTGCCAACCATGTGGGATGCAACACTCCTCTGACCAAAGCAGTTGCCTCAAGTTTCTTGATATCTTTTGCAATAATATGCTGCCTCTCCAAGGCCTACTTCTGAACTTTCTGCTTGACAGGTCAGGCGTGTGGGCAGACAACAAGGTGGTGCTCGATTACCTCCCTGGGAACACCGGGGATATCAGATGGTTGCTAGGCAAACACATCGATATTCGCGTGCAGGAAGGCAACGAGCGTGCTTTCCTATTTGTTATTGAGGGTGGCACTGATAGTAAAAGTACCATCAACGCCAACCAGCCCTGTCGGGACCTTGTTTACTTGGCGTGCAGCAACCTTGGATCTTCTACTGTTGGAAATCTCTGGCACGTTGTCAACGGGTGCCGTGCACTCGGTGGGGGCACGCTTCCCGGACTCTTTGCCGGAGCTCCTACAATCTCTCTTTTTTCCTTTGCTTTCCTTGGCAGGAACTGCTGCTGCCGCTGCCTCTGCTGTGACTGCGTCCTGGTACATCTCGCCTACACAAATGACTGCATCCTTCTCCTCTGATGGGATGGTGATGACTCCGAGTGGCCTAGGCATCTTCAAGGTGTTGTAGGCATAGCGGGATGCCGCCATGAACTTAGCCAGGGCCGGGCGTCCAAGAATCCCATTGTACGGAAGGGGTAGATTGACCACATCAAACACAATCCTCTCAGTCCAGTAGTTCAGTTCTCCCCCAAACGTTATCGACAACGTGATCTTTCCCTTAGGACGACTCATGCCGGGATTAACTCCTTGAAACGTGCCGGTAACCTCTAATTCTTCCTCTGCTATCTGAAGCTTGTCAACAACTGCTGGGGAAATCAGATTCAACCCGGCCCCGCCGTCCACCAGCATCTTTGTGACCATGAGGTTGCGAATTGTCGGGGAAACCAACAATGGCAAACACCCTACTACAGTGGTGCGGCCAGGGTGATCCTCTTCATCAAAGATGACGGGCGTACGAGACCATTTGAGCGGCTTCCAGGCCTCTGACGCTGGTTCCATGGCATTGACTTCTCGTGCCCACCGCTTGAGCTAGCAGTGAGAAGCGTGCAAGGATGCACCTCTAGAATGCACAGGGCGTCAGTGGCTTTCTGAACATTGTGCTCACTGGTTTCCTCTTCATCCCCTCCATCACTCTTATTATCACAGACTTCCTTCTCTCTACCTCTGATGGGCTTTCCTTGGTTGTGAAGGGGTTTGCCAGGGTGATTTACTTCATCGCCTCGGCCCTTGCTGCCAGCAACATTCTGATCTTTTTCCTTATCACGCTTCTCATACTATGCTCTCTGTCTCTTAACAAGCCGCTTAACCTGATAACATTCTTGAAGGTCGTGGCCCTTTGTCTGATGGATTTTGCAATAAGGTCCATCACCTTTCCTGGCTTTCTTGGTAGCTGCGGCGTCCCGGCAGTCAGCGCACACGGCAACTTCCTTGCGAGGGCCTCAGCCTTGCCTTCTTGCCGGTATTAGGCGTGCCCGATCCTTCAACAGTCATCATTGCTTTATCCCTCCGCTTCTTACTGCACTTCTTGCTCTTCTTCTGACTAGTTCATTCATCCTCATCCTCCTCTGAATCAACATTGGTGCAATCTTTCTCTCCGGGCAACTTCCTTCCCTCCTCCATCCAAGCACACTTATCCACTAACATGTATAGCTCCTTCACAGTCTTGGGCAACTGCACGCTCATCTTGGAATGAATACGACGGTTGCACACATGGGACTTGAAGGCAGCTATCACAGCTGCCGGATGGATATTTGGGATATTTCTATGAACTTTGCTGAATCTCTGTAAATACTTATGGAGGGTTTCTCCTTCCTTCTGCTAGAGAAGCTGCAAGTCGCTAGGCCTATAGGGTTCTTCATGACCGCCAGTGAAGGCACCAATGAACTCATGGCACGGGTCAGCCTATGATGAAATGGAGTCCACCGGTAGGTGCATCAGCCAAGACCTCACATTGGACTTGAGAGCCAAAGGGAAGTAGTTGGAGAACACCTTCTCCTCTCTTCCCCCGACAGCCTGAACAGTGATGGTGTAGATGCTTAGGAACTCTGCCGGGTTCAGCCTCCCATCGTACTTCTCAGGTATCTCTGGCTTGAACATATGAAAGGAGGGCCAACGGACTTGCCGCAGCTCACGAGTAAACGCAAGATAACCAACCTCGAAAGGTAGGCACCGCCAATACCGATCGTGGGCTCGTCGACGTTCGCACCGTCGCACCTGTCGGTCCGGCGGAGGTCGTCGTGGCATTGCCTGATGACGAAGCACGCGTCTCCTCTCCGCCTATCCTCCGGGGCTCATCGTTGGCCTGGACATGCTCGAGGGTCAGAAGAGGCCATCGAGACATCGTCGGGGTCTTGATTCTGTCGTGCTTGTGCTGGTTGTCATCGCGGGGACTGCACTTTAGGGATGGCCCCTTCTGTACGGTCAGCAACATGGGTAGTTGCTATCACTTGGGGAGGCCATGGCGGACCAGCTCATTGCGAGCCCCCAGCTTTGGCTAAACCGAGCAGACTTCGGATGGTGGCACGCCATTCGTCCTGCTCGGCCGCTAGGGGAAACCTTAGCAGCAATTGAGCCCCCGCTGCTGCTGCGGGGCGACCTCCTTGATGTGGTGCAGTGAAGGCGTTCGACGGCCAGCGGCTCTGCCTGGCGCAATGGCTTGGTCGACGTGTTCCGCAGGAGGTGTGTGCGCTGCGACCACACCCGTAGTGGGAGCGGCCGGAGGGCGGCGATTCGCCCTGGTCTACGCGCCGTTGCTGCGGCTGTGCCCGTCGGCAGGGGAAAGGAGTGCAGATGGAGTAACCCCTTCACCTGTACCTTGCAAAGCATGGTCGTCGCGGTGTTGTTGACACTGCTCTCCTCCGGTGCCTCCTGCTCCTGCGTCGGTTGCAGGGGAAGTGGTGATTGGTGCCGCCTGCTCCGACCACATCCCTAGTAGCGTCTGCATTCTCGTGCGTCTCCGCACCCCCCGCAACGTTGGAAGCCACGGGCGGCGGAGCCTTCGAGGTCGATGGGTGAGCCGAAGGACCGGGCTTCTTCTTGGGCGCCATGGTCGATAGTGTCGTCAAAGATGAAGATGGTGATGACGATGATGCATTGCGCATGCCTTCAGGTTCGCACAAGCGTGCCCCCTACCTGGCGCACCAAACATATCATGGGAAACCGCGGCCACCTATGGGACTAGAAGGTCCCTTGCTGGTTCGGCAGGGGGGCATCGCGTTGCACAAAGAGCAGACGAGCGTGGGGCCTTACGACATGGATCACACAAGAAATTTTACCCAGGTTCGGGCCGCCGCGAGGTGTAAAACCCTACTCCTGCTTTGGTGGATTGATGGTGGAAAGGTGGTGGTGGAGCATAGTACACTTGCCCGGCAAGGGTTACCTCAAGGCAGCAGCGACTACGCGCGTATGGGGGTGTGAGTTATCCAACCTTCTAACCCTTTCTACGGTTTCCATGGGCCTCCTTTTATAGATCAAGGGGTCACCACAATGGCATAGTAGTCATTATGCACTCATAAGATAGCAAACAGTGCTATCATATCTAACTCTGTGGGCTGACAGGGCACATTAAATGCAGCACTTAGCGTCACATCATTGGTTGCCCAGCAAGGCTTGCCGGTCTATCTTGCCAGCTCCGTGCCTGCTCGCTTGACACGTCGCAGGACGGGTGTCATCTATGGGTTTCTCCTGTGGGGAGTGGCTGCCATGTGGCGAATGGCTGCCACTTAGTCACTCTACGGCTTGACACCGCACTGATCGATGACGTGAGTCGTGGTGGAGTGGTTGGTGAGGTAGTTCTGCCTCCATGAGTCCCGGCAGGCCCTGCCGGGACGCCTTGGTTGCTTGCTTCTCAGGGTGGCCTCGTGCCTTGCCGGGCTCGCCTGCCCGGCAAGGGAGGCTCTTCCCTTGATGGCATCTTGCTCCTCTGGCTTGACCTTGGTTTCTCTAATCTGCATGTTGGTCCTTCAAATCTCTTAGCCCTAGTGCTCTAACTTGGGCTGGTGCTTCAATCTTCATCTCGTGCCTATGCAAAGTCTGGGCAACAGACCCAGGGTTTGTTGCACCGACAAGGAGCGACCAGCTTCACCAAACCACAGGATTACAGATCAAGAACACAAGCATAGATGTTGTTCTAAACAACGTATAAGCATGAATGGTGAGTGTACTATCAATTTACACCATTTTAGATTGGTAAATAAAGATATACGATTTAAATAACATTAATATAATATGGCATTGTTCATAGTTGAGACATAGCAGGATATGACATTGTACTATTGTTGGTAGTTTCACCACACCACTGGATTATAGATCAAGAACACAAGCATACACATAGTGTTAAAGAAGATAACTTGCTATGTTTAGTTTAATTTACATGGTACGAATAAGGAACTAGGTTGTATAACTAAAGACTGAAATTGAGAAGGACAAACTCATGTTTATGTACTTCTACTTTATAAACTTTGAACAAGCAATTTGATGTAGATGACAGAAATAAACAGCATGTGCACTCATAGCTATCCAAACATACTCAACAAAGTTTGAAGGCTCGAGGAGGACAAACTTACATTAGTAGTGAAGACATGCTCTATAAAGGCCTTGTCCATATTGATGGGGGGGGCAATTCAAGAAGTTTACCGCACACTCTTGTTCAAGAGTATTGCCGTTATTCTACATTTTGTTAAGAGTAAATATAGATGTGAAAATATAGGAACAAATGGCGATTATTTAACTTAAGATGAGGAGTACAAATGTAAATACAACATACAGGCAGAAGGCACTGACAAGAGCAATGCAGAGCTAAACTACTTCGGTAACATTGGTTTTATTCATTATTTTGGCAAGAGTAAATGTAGATCTGATGTGTAGAAAAATGGAGGACAAGGGAAAATAAGCTGCAAAGTGTACATGAAGAACTAGTTGACAAATATAAGTACAGTGTTGAAGGACAACAGATACTTACAAGAACAATGCAGAACTAAATTTCTTCATAAGCATTGGGTTTATTCTACATTAATTTAAGCATTAATATAGATCTGATAATTTGGAGCGAACAATGGATAAGCAAGCTATAATACACAATGATGTCACAATCCACCAGGTATGAATGTAAGGACAGCGATAGGACAATAGGTACTCACAAGAGCAAAGCAGTGACCAGCATAGTTGCGATATCCTAGGTTTTGCGGCGCTGGTTCTATCGCCTATATACGTCGGGTGCTATGTGATTTCTCTGGTATCACCACCTTTTTCAAGGACTTTGCTTGTACTCCTTGAGGTTCTGCAATCACCCTCTTCCATTTGGATATCTGAAACACAAGAATAACATTTGAATGGAAAAACATGGTATGACGACAAATGGAATAGGTGTTGATAATGGATGGGCATGACATCTTCACATATATCATGAGTAAACTAAGCAGATGGCGGTGCAATGAAGCAAAAGAAATGCAAGACACCTTATGCAAGATATGTGCAACCAACAAAACGTGGCGGAATTAGAACAGGCACCTTATTGGGTGAACAGGATAGGCCATCTGCCTTTGACTCCTTGAGCTCAGAATAGTCATTAGGATCATATTCAGAATACGAATCTATAGGTCATGAGCATGTGGGTTTCATTGCATCCACAATGGACGTCAATGCCTTAATGGCAAGTTTGTTACCCATTAGACTATTCCACAATATTCTTCTGATGTGCGCATTCTTATATTCATTGTGATTACGTACAATATTTGTAAAGCATGAAAACACAAATAGTGGTGAGATTATCTTTGTAATGCAGAGGATATTGTAATATAATAGAGCCTCCCTGTAAACCCTTGTGTGCTATCACTGGATTCTGATGAAAGAGCCCGTGTGTGCTGTAATGTGGTGAGTAGATTAATATAATCTAGCACAACTACACAAAAAATAGGCTCCCTGTTGGGAGCCCAGATGTAAGGATAGTTGGCAGATGATAGGTTCATAATATACTCTATAGAAAGTTTATTGCCAAACCATGATAAAGAGAGCGCAGAGCCAGTAGGCAGATCATAGTGTAGATAATAGGGGTACACCATAACCACCATAAATAAATCGGGAAAGAGGAATTAGCTGGAAAACACAGGGTTTTGCCGCTACTAATATGCAGCCTATCGATCACCTAAAGGCCAGCTCTATTCATTTGAAGGCGCACAACTATTACTATCAGTTTAGTCTATCAAAGACCGCGCGGCTCCCACCATTTCCGAGGTATTATTGCAGACCAACTCAAAGTGCGAAATCATTTAGCAGAACTGGCCCAATAGAGCTGTCGACTGCAGATGTCCTTGCTGCCCTTCCTGACAAGGAACATACTGTGCTTACTAAAGAAGACCAGAAGAGGAACATGTTAAAGAATAGAAGGGTAAGCATATTATTGAGATTCCCCTTCTTTTTCTACAATGTTGGTTACCTACCCATGATGAATCAGAGCGCCCAAAGAAATGCAATTCCATGATGTTTCTCTATATGTGGCCACATGCATTTGGAAACTCAATTGGGAGCATTAGCTAACCAATTAAATGTGTGTCTATTAGCTAATGCCAGTATCATATAACATTTGTATTAGAAGAACCTTAGGATGTATGATTGGTGTGTTATTTAGCTTTAGAGGGTGGATATCTGCTAGTAGGACACAATGCACCTACGCAGATCATAGTGTAGATATAATGGGAAAACCCTAAGGATCAGGAGTAAAATCAGGAAAGTGGAACTTGCTGGAATGTATGTGCTAGTATTGCCAGTACGGCTAGAAAGGCTTCGCATACCAGCTACCCACAACTAAAGGCGCGGTACTGTTACTATCAGTCTAACTCTCAAAGGCGACACATACGATCGAATACAAAGAGTTGAAAGCTTCCGTGACAAGCAACTGAATAGACCTATACACTGCAAATGTCCCTCATCCTCTTCACTACAAAGAACATATGGTACAACTATTATACCCCCTATGTTCCTAAATACATTTTAGAGTGTAGATTCACTCATTTTTCTCCGTATGTAGTCCATGGAGGAATCTCTACAAAGACTTATATTTAGGTACGGAGAGAGTACTTACAAAGGAAGAACAAAAGAGGAGCATGCTAAAGAAGAGCAAGAAGATTTTGGATAATAAAATGCTGGTTGGCCACACATGATGAACTAGAGCACATAAAGAACGCAACTTCCTGCTGTTGCTTGATATGTGGCGCATGTGCTTTTCGAAAGTAAAGTAGGAATATTAAATGAAAAATTAAACATTCTCAGTTTTAGTACATGTTAGCATCAAGATTCGTATTTGAGCATCTAAGGTTGGAATTATGAGTGGCCTGTTGTTTAGCTTGATGAGTTGAGGAGCATTGCTTGCACGTATGTCTCGAAGCACCTATGATAATATTATTGAATATATGGGAATGTCTACATGAAAGTCGCCTGAGTTTCCTCATGTAGGTCATTCGACCATTTCAGGCGGTTGGATGAAGATCCTACGTCTCCTAACTGATAACCCACAAGTATAGGGGATCAATTGTAGCCTCTTTCGATAAGTAAGAGTGTCGAACCCAACGAGGAGCTAAAGGTAGAACAAATATTCCCTCAAGTTTTATCAATCACCGATACAACTCTACGCACACTTGATGTTTGCCTTACCGGAAACAAGTATGAAACTATTTTGCAAGGATAAAACCACGAGTACTTCGCGAGAATAAAACTACGAATAAATTGCAAGGTAATAAAAGTGGATAGCTTTTGTCAACAAGAAAGTTATTTGTCCCTAGGAAATTGATAACAAGTACCGGTAATCATTCTTGTAATTTTATATGAGGGAGACGCATGAGCTAACATACTTTCTCTACTTGGATCATATGCACTTATGATTGGAACTCTAGCAAGCATCCTCAACTACTAAAGATCATTAAGATCGTGAAACCCAACCATAGCAATAAGTATCATGTCCTCTTTACTCCCATACATCATATCCCACCTACTCGGGTTTTAGTTTCTGTCACTCTCGCAACCCACCGTAAGCGAACCATGAACATATTGCAACACCTTACAGCGGGGGCCCCTCATGTTTGCGCAAGATGGAGGGCACCATAGGACAGCACCATAAATAAAATATACAAGCATACCAACCAAGATCACGATTAACCCACAGGACAAAGCGGAGCTACTCAAACATCATAGGATAACCATAGATCATTGGGAAATAATATATGGAGTTGAGAACCATGTTTAAGTAGAGATTACAGCGGGGAGAAGGGTGTTACACCGCTGCATAAAGGGGGAGAGTGTTGTGTTGACTGTAGCAAGATTGTTGATGTAGATCATCGTCTCGATCGTTGCCCCGGCGGCACTCCGGCGCCACCGAAAGAGAGGGGGAGAGAGACCCCCTCCTTATTCTTCTTCCTTGGCCTCCCCCTAGATGGGAGGAGGGTTCCCCCTCTGGTCCATGGTCTCCATGGAGGCGGAGGGGCAGGAGCCGCTCCAAGGTTGGATCTCCCTCTCTGTTCTCTTCTGTTTCATGTCGCCAGATCTGGTCGAAAACCGTTTCTTATATTCACGGAGATCCGTAACTCTGATTGCGCTGAGATTTTAACATGATTTTTTCTGGATATAAGCTTTCTTTCACCCGACGTATATCCCCAACCGACGTTCGAGGAGGGTACAACCCACCATCGTGCACTAGGGCCCTCTGGCGCGCCCTGGTGTATTGTGGGCTGTGTAGGCCTCCGTTTGTGGTGATTCCAACTCCCAAAAATCACAATATTCCAAAATAATTCTCTGTGAAATTTTATTTCATTTGGACTTTGTTTTATATGGATACTCTACAATACAATAAACATGCAGAAAATAGGAACTGGCACTGGGCACTGGATCAATAGGTTAGTCCAATAAATCATATAAAAAGTTGCCAAAAGAATGTGAAAGTGGTATAATATTGGCATGAAACAATCAAAAATTATAGATACGACGGAGACGTAGCACTAACCCTTCTTCTTTCTCGCCTCTTATTCTTCCCCTAAAGACCACCGCACGGGTTGCCGGCCGAACCACCGACCCCTTCCCTCCCCTGAACTGCCCACAACCTCCGATCTTCCGCCACCCTCGTCCATCCCTCTAGCTAACCCCACCCCCACCCGCATCGAGTTTTGCCTCCGGCGAGGCCCCACCATAGCCCGAGGACAGCCCCCCACAACCATTATCCCCACCCGAAACCCTAAGATAGATAATGGGGCAGCCCTCCGGTGAGCCCCTTCCTTTGCACCGGCGAACTCCGGCGAGCTCTCAAAAATCTAACCCAATTTTGAAATTTAGTCTACTGTCATTTAACTAGTGTGGAATATAAAAGGGGAAAACCATAAGCATTGCGAGTATAGTGTTGAGCATGCCATGGCGGCTGAAGGTGCAAACTGGACAAAGGCAACTTCGCAACCAATGTTTGCTTTCAACTAACAAGTAAGTGATGTACAAGAAATCAGAGTAAAGCAGTGGCGATCTATTTTCTTGCTATGATAAATAAGTTGAACAGATATGAAAGAGTACCGCCTCTAGTGCGGTGCCGTGTATGCATCTGCTGAGAATTTGACGGTGCTGCAGTAGCGATGGCTGTCGGCAACGGGGAAGCAGATCTAGGAGGGTAGACGGTGGTGGCGGGAGAAATATCCCGGCGCGGTGGATGAGACGGTCGTAGGAGCAGCACCGACAAGGTGGATGACGACAGGGATGAAGCGAGAGGACGGGATGCAAGGATCTCGGTCCGAAGTCGTGGATAAGAGAAGTTGATCTCTTGTAATGGACGACGGCGTCGGGGTATCAGCTCCGGCATGGTGGAGGAGGAAGGTGGTGGATGGGGTGGCGGACGGAGGAGGCTGGGGTGGAGAGGGTGTTTTGGAACCCACGGAGTACGAATGGGGAAATGGAGGGAGAGAGGAAGTGGGGAACCATGTCTTTAGGGCGCGCTTGTCTCAAATGCAAGGAAATTTACAAACTTATCCCCCGTTTAAAATTTCCTACACCACAACAATATTAGTCGGTTGGGTATAGGACGGTAATCTCGCATACACCGAATATTTTCCGACGAGAGTTTGTTTTGGCGCCCATCGTGTATGAATCAGGGAGGGAGTTGATTTCGGCCGAGGAGACACTGTGTTTTGGCGCCCACCGTGTGTGACTCCGGGTGAGAGGCGGTTATGTCACGTTTGAGTGAAATTACAAACCTACCCCTATCGAAACCTATAGAAATCGAGCTGATAGGCTTTGCGTGTCAGGGATAGGCAGTAATTTCCATCTCGCAGATTTTGGTTTCGGGCGGTTACTGCGACTTTCCCCGCTTCATTCAAATTTTTGCAGAGCAAGAGTGCATGTTTAACGTGCCCACTCAATTCGAATCCAGTTCGTATTCTATTTTTGTTCGGGAGGATCCATTTTCGATTGGAATAAAATTCTATATACATCATTTTTTATATATACTTTCAAAAGCATAACACCCTTTAACATAAATATGGTTTACAAATGGCATGATCTCAGATTCATAAGGCTGGAACCATCTTCACTTGGATTTTCAAATATTTGAAACCACTTTATGTTGAAATCCAATGTATGCATTACTCGCTAACTGTCTCCAATTAATGTGTGTTTCATGCGTTTTTTTTTACTTCTCAAACATGTATAATGTGTTTCATAGACGCAACATATAGTGTAATCCCATTTAGACATCAATTGCATATAAACCATGCATTGCCTCTAATTAAAGAATCTATGGATGACTAATCTTGATAAACTATATAACATTTCACGTGTCTGCAAATTAAAATGAGTATGCATGTTTGATACACCAATTTTTGTTATGATATTATCGATGTCGTGATCTCTAGTTGAAATATTTGAATCCCCGATCCAAATATTCAACTCATATAGCTACCACTCATGCTTATATAGGAGTATCTCTCTAGACCTATATGCGTTCATCGTCTCTCAGGTATCTCTCGTGCTACCTGTATGTCGACAATGATCTTTTATCTTTGTAACACACTGACGGTACTCTCTCCCTCGACGTTCATCACTCTATCTCTCTCTAAGTATATCTCTCTCCCTGCTATGTGTCTCTAACTATGATTCTCCATGTGAAATCTCTTTCTCTAACTATTCACTCTTCGTAGGTGCAACATTACTCCTTGCATTTGTAATATCAGTTTGAAACTTGTAGTATTGCCTATTCCTGCGTTTACAAAATCATGTGAATCAAAGAGGTCCTGAGTTGGTGATGATGTTATGCCTGCCATCTTTCACCAATAGCCGTCGGTTCAAGATCTGACGCATACAAACCAAACTTCTCCAGTTTTGCAAAAAGATGCCCGAAGTAGTTCCCTATTTAGAAACAACTCATTGTCTCCCACAATCATCCTTATCTCCTCCCCACCACATCTAGAAGGCCATGGAAAAATCTGGCGCGATGGCCACTGCCTGCGCCGTCCACCCCAATCTTGGTGTTCCGTGCAATGCACGGGCATCTACACACGGGAAATGATGTCTAACCCGGCTAGTTGTAAGCAGACTAGGTTTACAACCATGATGATAGTGATTGCACATGGTGAGGCTGACTATGGTATGCCGAACACGGCGCCTATACTCAGGTGTCATCTCCGGCATAGGCTCTTGTCACTTCACTGTGAGGAGCAGCACGTAATAATTTGACCAATGGGTAGTACAATGCCACTACATTGCTACTACTACTACTAGTACTAGCACCACCGTCTGGATTTAGTAGTACTACCACGTCCATTTGGATTTAGTATTTAACTAGCAATATCTAGTAATGCATGTAAAAAAATGTACTACTCCCTCTGTAAATAAATACATGGTGTATTGTTTTATTCCTTCCGGTAGATGGCTCAAATCTGATGTCTAATCAATCAGACTACTATTGTACTCATCGAGCGCTCAGCTTTGTAAGCTACCAACAAAAAATTGCAATCAAAGACTACTATTGTACTCCCTCCGTACTGCTGCATTAGTCACGTTACGAAAACCAAATAGTAATCCCAAACTTTTAGGTGCGGTGCATTAACTACCCACCTCGTTCCTTGTTTTTTGCCACGAAAAAAGAAATCACCCAATACAAGACGTGGGGTGCGTATGCATCCAATGACTTGAGACTACTCCCTCCGTGTAGGTGTTTAAGTCATCTTAGAGCAAGTGAAAAACAGGAGTGGGCTCTCATGTAAGAGCGTAGCTATATGCGGATTCCTAGGCCAATATATAATAAATATGAAGAAAGAGAGAGAGAGAAGATGTGAAAAGGTAGTACTCTTATAACCAGCCTTATAGCTAACCTTATTGTATGAGTGGCTACAAGTGATGGCTCTATATGACATGGCAACATCATATAGCCAGCATCTGGCTATACTATTAACCATGCTCTTAGGTTGTGCACCGTGACCAAGACGAAGGGGAAAGCGAGAGAACTTAATGTCTTTTTGCTAATTAATAGGATTACATGCAATGAACTAACCACTGCATGTCATGTTTGGTAGTCTCAAGTCATTGAAAGCATGGACGGGCCACATCTCTCATTGGTTGATATGTCGCAAAATAATAAATGAGGAGCGATTTAATGTACCGTGCCTAAGTGTTTTGGGACGGAGGGGGACGCAGCTTCATTGACTTATTGCACCTGCGTTTGGGTGAATGACACGTGGGCCCAACAGGTGGCTGGCCCACCTGTCATACTGCCAAAGGCAGGTGCAGTAGAGGGCCGAGGAGTAGATGGCCAACGCACACGTGAATGCAACACAGTCTGCACTTCTCATATAAAGGCTCCCCGCTAGTCCAATCTAAGAAATCCTACGCACCTATGGACCCTAACCAAGGGCAAGAGTGATCACTCCAATCGCAAGATCAGTTGACTAGAAGCTACACCCATGGAGGCGATGAGCGCGAGCATCAGCCGGCTGTGCCAGATGATCCACAACACCGGCTCACGGCCCGGCACCAAGGAACGTCTCCGGGTCGTGCTTGAGGCTGCCAGGGCGAGAGGCCGCTTGGATGACAACTTCGTCTCCTTGTTCGACAAGGTCCTCGTCGGCTTCCTTCACAAGTTCATCATCGTCAAGAAGCTCGCGGACGACCTTGACGTATGCCTCCAGCCCACGCGCCCAGACTCTGCGATGCCCGCCACCCTCAACGGCCTCTATGGTGACAACCTCTTCGACGCACTGGTGGCCCTGTGACTACCCGCCGTCGCGCCAGAGAATGTCCACCTCAAGGTCGCACTCGCTGCACAGCGCCTGGCGCAACAAGACACCATCGACATAATCACCCACGTCTACGCGCAAATATTCCACAAGGGCTACTACGTGCTAGAGGAGGACGATAAGTTGCTAGCCTTCTCGACCCGTAGGGCAACCTTGGACGACATTGTTCAGAAGCACGTTGAGCTCGCCACCAACGCCGCTGCTCCTCACACATCGGTTGGTGACCCGGTGCACTAGGGCGTGATGATGTCGGTGATGGATGGATATGTACCTTTATCTTTTCGTCAAATCCATGTAGTAGTATATGGTACTGTTAGTAATTATCTTACCTTTTGCATCAACTTCATAATTTTCATACGTACTCCATGCATGAATTGCGCCAGAACCAAACTTCTCATTACTCTAGGGAAAATCATTATTTCTATCTATCGGTCGCGCCATGGAGCAGAACCAAATTTTACAAGTTACAAGTTAAAAGGAAAAGCCTACCTAGTTCACGTCGCACCCCACCTGGTTAGTCTGGGACGCCGCTCAAGGGGGAATGTGTGTTGTGTTGCATTTTCACTTACAAGTGGGACCGTAGTTGAGCAAACCGACTATCGGAAAATGCCCACCGCGCCCACCGAGCGATGGCTGAGAAAACAGGAGGGAGAAGAGATAGTTGTAGCATGGACTCCAAGAAAATTGGTGTCAGATGGGACTCATGTGGGTGGCGTGTGCTGTACTGCTAGACGTGAATGCTAGTTATGGCCCATGCCACCCCACTATATCGAGCCTATATCGAGGTGCTGGTTACGTAGAACAAATTTCCTAGAGTCTATGCTCAGCCCTCCTTTATCTCTCTTCTCAGCCAGCCAGCAGACGCGTGGAGCCCATCGTCTGTTTCCTCACATGTGGTCCCACATGTCAGTGAAAACACAAGAGGACCCACTGAACCTGCACATCTTTCACCTCGACATGCTGGTGATGAATAACAAATCCAATAAAGATCTTCAGTGGCCGCTTTTGGAGTTACTCAAGAGTAGTAAGATTCTATTTACAGTTTAACCCAAGATGCACATCATGTGGCTTCAACTACCACTCCATTTTCTTGCATGACACGACCTGGATGCTGGATGTCTCACGTGTCGGCAAAAGGAGGAATAACTCGACAAAATCTTCTCCACATTTAGACCGAAGGAGTAGGAAACACGGCAAGCCCTGTGCCTACGTCATACTACATACAAGCCCACCTCACGCAGTCATGCTATCACCATATTTCTCGGCCTCCTTGCAACACCTAGCTCTATTTGATCTAACAATAACTAACTATTGGTTGGCTCTATGTGATGTGGAAACTTCATACTACTACGGATGCTGGCTATACTACTACAGCACTAACACTCCAAGAAGTGAGTTGAAAACCATTTATAAATTGAGTTTATGACATGCATATGCAAATGTACCATTCATTACATACAACAAGTCATGAACACACAACGACAACGAGGATACATGTTGATTATAGATTAGTTCCAACAAAACATTCTAGTAAATACTAAAGTTTTCATCACACAACAAATAACAAGCAATGAAATGAACTTTAGCTCAACTGCTCCTCGGCATTCGAAATGCTTGCTTTGAACCAGAAGAGTTTGTCTCGGAAGGGCCAGCTACTATCAATCTCGAGACCAACATAGGACTGATCATCCAGGCTGAAGCGACCTATTTCATGACCCATATTTTGATAGCCACGGTAGGGAAGCATCGCAATGTTCGAGGTATAGATACAGTTGCTTCTCATAAATGGTAGTAATGTTGTGTCAACAGCAGCTGGATCGCCTTTCACCATGATTGGATAGTTTTGTCCAAGGAAGAGCGAGTTTCCTCCAAGAGTATCAATACTAAACCAGGGAGAAGGTGTTGGTGCTAGTACAGTAGTATCCATCCCGAATACCCTGCAATGGATGTTCGAATAGGTCCGGAGAGTGCGACCATGGGAGACAACACCTGCTTCCTTAGTAACATCAGTGATGCCCTGTATACAGATAAGAAGAGGTGGTCCATCAGAATATGTTGCCAGGCGCCACTGAGTATATGGGTCCTCATGCTGGTGATCATCATCATCGTCATCTCCCCCTTGGTTATAAAATTTTTCAAGTACAGGTGGTGGAATGTTCACAGGACCTTGGAAACACAAGAAGGTTAACTGGTAAAGGGAAACTAGCTAACCCACATGCATGTGGACGAAACAATTATAATTACGGTGGAAGACAAACATACCGAAAGCATAAGGATTCCATCCAAAAATAGTGCCATGAGTGGTGGCAGCAAACACAAGACCCTCGTATTGAATTGTATCACAGTACACATCCGTGTATAAAAACTGATTTTTGAGCAATATCCATCCAGTCGAACTATGAGGGAAGGCAACAAGCTTGTCGAAGATAGCAACAACTCCAAAGTCCATTAAATCCCAAGAGTGGTCGGGAACTTGACAAATTGCTATCTTCCATAGACGATAGTCACCATGATCGTAGTTGAATGTATGTAGAAAACCGGTGTGCTCAACCTCTGGGCAGTTTGAGATTTTTGGAAATGGAACCCGGTGATGAGTGTACACATTCACAAGTTCCCACTCGCGGTTGTACCCAATATAAACAACCCAATCTCCATTTGCGCCTGCCCAAGCCTTACCCTCAAGCGATGGCATCTTAACATCACACGTATAATTATCAAGCGGCACCAACTTGCACAAGGCAAGGCCTCCGTCGTCCGCGCGCTAGTCAGCAGGGTCACAGTGAAGAAGATAGGGGAGATCAAACCACTCGTGGACCCTTGGGTTCTTTGTAATGATGTTATTAGTTGAGTCGAGAATGGTCTTGAATGAACCTGCCTTGCTAGCCGAGGTGATGACATCACACCGATTAATGAGTTCCTCCACCACGTCATCATTCATATTGGGGCAAGAATGACGGGGTCGTTTCCTGCCTGTTCCCTTGATGAAGAAGACGATCGAACAATGGCAGAAGGAAGGGTGAAGGCAAATGGAGGAGCGAGAAAGAGTGTGCGACAACAGTTCCAAATCAAGAGGGAAAGGCGAACAGTCGGTGGACGGTTGCCACGGTACACGAAGAGGCGCCCCGGCCCTACCCAAACGGACAGAATCCAGGCAAAATGGAGGTCCATTTGGGGTCGTGCGTTGGAGTTGGCCTTACAAGTGGGACCGTAATTGAAGAAACTGACTATCGGCAAACCCCCACCTCGCTCGCGACGTAATGGCTGAGTTAGAGAAACGAGGATGCTGCTTTGTTGCCTTAAGGCACCTGCCTTTGGGCTATGGCAGGTGGACCTAACAGTTTGCTGGCACACCTGTCATAGACCCAAAGGTAGATGCCTTTAAGGCACCAAAGCGCAGTCCAAGAAATGAGGAGGTTGAAGAGATATCTGTAGTACGAACTCCAAGAAATATGGTGTCAGATGGAAGTCGTGCTGGTGGCGTGTGCCGTACTCCTGGGTGTGAATGCTTGATCTGGCCCATGCCACCCTACTATATATCGAGGATCCGAGGAGCTGCTACATACAGCAAACACATTAACATATGGCCCACCTCACACATTGGCCAAATTTCCTGGAGTATGTGCTAGGTAAAGAAAGTGCTCTTTGTGAGGGTGGGTGGCTGGTCTCAAGTTTAAAACTTGTTGTATTACATATACATAGATGTAGAGATAGTGCAACAGTTTTGAAAGTTTGAACCCAAACATCAGAATGCAATTTCTACTGGATGCATCCGAGGACCTAGGATGATGGGATTCGCAGCTAGAGTAAAAACACCCGCCCGACGCATGAAGCATGTGAAGCTAGTACAAATAGTAGTAGTACTATTGTTGATTGGACTCATCCGATAACCTGTTGCAATGCACGTACAATTATGTACTCGAAATATATATTTTTGCCTCGTCGCAGCACCCACTGAGAGAAGCGACTCGAAAGCCATTCATAAATTTAGTAAGTTTATCACAGGCATATCATTTTATTACATACAACAGGTAATCAACCCACAACGACAACGAGGATACATTATAAATACTAAAATTTTCATCACATAACAAATAACAAGCAATGAAATGAACTTCAGCTCAACCACTCGTCGGTGTTGGAAACGCTTGCTTTGAACCAGAAGTGATTCTCTGGGAAGGGCCACCTATTGTCAATCTCGAGACCAACGCAGGACTGATCATCCAGGCTGAAGTAGCCTATGTCAGGACCAATATTGGGATGGTAGGGAAGCATAGCAATGTCTGAGGTATAGATACAGTTGCTTCTCACAAATGGTAGTAATGTTGTGAACAGCAGTTGGATCGCCTTTCACCATCATTGGATAGTTTTGTCCAAGGAAGAGAGAGTTTCCTCCAAGAGTATCAATACTAAACCAGGGAGAAGGTGTTGGCGCTAGCACAGTAGTATCCATCCAAAAACCCTGCAACGTATGTTGGAATAGGTCCGGAGAGTGCGACCATGCGAGACAACACCTGCCTCCTTAGTAACATCAGCAGTGCCCTGTATAAATACAAGAAGAGGTGATCCATTGGAATAAGTTGCCAGGCGCCACTGAGTATATGGGTCCTGCTCGTCCTCATGCTCGTGATCATCAACATCGTCATCTCCCCCTTGGTTATAAATTTTTTCAAGTATAGGTAGTGGAATGTTCATAGGACCTTGGAAACACAAGAATGTTAATAAGTAAAGGGAAACTAGCTAACCCACATGCATGTGGATGAAACAATTATAATTACGATGGAAGACAAACATATCGAAAGCATTAGGATTCCATGCAAAAACAGTGCCACGAGTGGTGGCATAAACACAAGACCCTCATATAGAATTGCGTCACAGTACTCATCTGTGTACGGAAATTGATTTTTGAGCAATATCAATCGAGGCGTGGAAGTAAGGACGGAAACAAGCTTGTCGAAGATAGCAACAACTTCATAGTTCGTGTAAATGCAATCCCAAGAGCGGTTGGGAACTCGACAAATTGCTATCTTCCGTAGACGACACTCACCATGATCGTATTTGAACTCATGTAGAATACCGGTGTACTCAACCTCTGGGCAGTTGTCTGAGATTTTTGGAAGTGGAACCTGGTGACGAGTGTACACATTGACAAGTTCCCACTCGCAGTTGTACTCAATATAAACAACCCAATCTCCATTTGCGCCTGCCCAAGACTTACCCTCAAGCGATGGTATCTTAACATCACACATATCATTATCAAGCGGCATCACCTTGCACAAGGCGAGGCCTCCGTCATCCGCGCGCTAGTCAGCAGGGTCACTGCGAAGAAGACAGGGGAGATATAACCGCTCCTGGACCCTTGGGTTCCTTGTAATGACGTTATTATTATATTTCCTTGTTCATGATAATCGTTTATTATCCATGCTATAATTGTATTGATAGGAAATTCAGATACATGTGTGGATACATAGACAACACCATGTCCCTAGTAAGCCTCTAGTTGACTAGCTCGTTGATCAATAGATGGTTACGGTTTCCTGACCATGGACACTGGATGTCATTGATAACGGGATCACATCATTAGGAGAATGATGTGATGGACAAGACCCAATCCTAAGCCTAGCACAAAGATCGTGTAGTTCGTATGCTAAAGCTTTTCTAATGTCAAGTATCATTTCCTTAGACCATGAGATTGTGCAACTCCCGGATACCGTAGGAATGCTTTGGGTGTACCAAACACCACAACGTAACTGGGTGGCTATAAAGGTGCACTACAGGTATCTCCGAAAGTGTCTGTTGGGTTGGCACGAATCGAGACTGGGATTTGTCACTCCGGTAAACGGAGAGGTATCTCAGGGCCCACTCGGTAGGACATCATCATAATGTGCACAATGTGACCAAGGGGTTGATCACGGGATGATGTGTTACGGAACAAGTAAAGAGACTTGCCGGTAACGAGATTGAACAAGGTATCGGTATACTGACGATCGAATCTCGGGCAAGTATAATACCGCTAGACAAAGGGAATTGTATACGGGACAGACTGAGTCCTTGACATCGTAGTTCATCCAATGAGATCATCGTGGAACATGTGGGAGGAAACATGGGTATCCAGATCCCGCTGTTGGTTATTGACCGGAGAACGACTCGGTCATGTCTACATGTCTCCCGAACCCGTAGGGTCTACACACTTAAGGTTCGATGACGCTAGGGTTATAAAGGAAGTTTGTATGTGGTTACCGAATGTTGTTCGGAGTCCCGGATGAGATCCCGGATGTCACGAGGAGTTCCGGAATGGTCCGGAGGTAAAGATTTATATATGGGAAGTCCTATTTTGGCCACCGGAAAATGTTCGGGATTTTTCGGTATTGTACCAGGAAGGTTCTAGAAGGTTCTGGAGTGGGGCCCACCTGCATGGGGGGACCCACATGAACGTGGGTAGTGGGGGCAAGGCCCCACACCCCTGGTCAAGGCGCACCAAGATCCCCCCTTAGAAGGAATAAGATCATATCCCGAAGGGATAAGATCAAGATCCCTAAAAAGGGGGGTTAACAATCGGTGGGGAAGGAAATGATGGGATTTCTCTCCTCCCACCTTGGCCAACGCCCCAATGGACTTGGAGGGCAAGAAACCAGCCCCTCCACCCCTATATATAGTGGGGAGGCGCATGGGAGCTTGACACAAAGTTCTGGCGCAGCCCTCCCCCTCTCCCAAGTCCTCCTCCTCTCCCGCGGTGCTTGGCGAAGCCCTGCAGGATTGCCACGCTCCTCCACCACCACCATGCTGTCGTGCTGCTGTTGGATGGAGTCTTCCTCAACCTCTCCCTCTCTTCTTGCTGGATCAAGGCATGGGAGACGTCACCGGGCTGTACGTGTGTTGAACGCAGAGGTGTCGTCCGTTCGGCACTAGGATCTCCGGTGATTTGGATCACGACGAGTACAACTCCTTCAACCCCGTTCTCTTGAACGCTTCCGCTTAGCGATCTACAAGGGTATGTAGATGCACTCTCCATTCCCTCGTTGCTGGTTTATCCATAGATAGATCTTGGTGACACGTAGGAAAATTTTGAATTTCTGCTATGTTCCCCAACAGTGGCATCACGAGCTAGGTCTATTGCGTAGATTCTTTGCACGAGTAGAACACAAAGTAGTTGTGGGCGTTGATTTTGTTCAATATGCTTACCGTTACTAGTCCAATCTTGTTTCGAAGGTATTGTGGGATGAAGCGGCCCGGACCGACCTTACACGTACTCTTACGTGAGACAGGTTCCACCGATTGACATGCACTTGGTGCATAAGGTGGCTAGCGGGTGCCAGCCTCTCCCACTTTAGTCGAAACGGATTCGATGAAAAGGGTCCTTATGAAGGGTAAATATCAATTGGCATATCACATTGTGGTTTTGCATAGGTAAGAAATGTTCTTGCTAGAAACCCATAGCAGCCACGTAAAACATGCAACAACAATTAGAGGACGTCTAACTTGTTTTTGCAGGGTATGCTATGTGATGTGATATGGCCAAGAAGAATGTGATGAATGATATGTGATGTATGAGATTGATCATGTTCTTGTAATAGGAATCACGACTTGCATGTCGATGAGTATGACAACCGACAGGAGCCATAGGAGTTGTCTTTATTTATTGTATGACCTGCGTGTCATTGAACAACGCCATGTAATTACTTTACTTTATTGCTAACCGGTAGCCATAGTAATAGAAGTAATAAGTTGGCAAGACAACTTCATGGAGACACGATGATGGAGATCATGATGATGGAGATCATGGTGTCATGCCAGTGACGATGATGATCATGGAGCCCCAAAGATGGAGATCAAAAGGAGCAAAATGATATTGGCCATATCATGTCACTATTTGATTGCATGTGATGTTTATCATGTTTATGCATCTTGTTTACTTAGAACGACGGTAGTAAATAAGATGATCCCTTACAACAATTTCAAGAAGTGTTCTCCCCTAACTGTGCACTGTTGCTAAAGTTCGTCGTTTCGAAGCACCACGTGATGATCGGGTGTGATAGATCCTTACGTTCACATACAATGGGTGTAAGACAGTTTTACACATGCAAAACACTTAGGGTTAACTTGACGAGCCTAGCATGTACAGACATGGCCTCGGAACACAGAGACCGAAAGGTCGAGCATGAGGAGTATGGAGGATACGATCAACATGAAGATGTTCACCGATGATGACTAGTACGTCTCACGTGATGATCGGACACGGCCTAGTTGACTCGGATCATGTAATCACTTAGATGACTAGAGGGATGTCTACCTGAGTGGGAGTTCATAAGATGAACTTAATTATCCTGAACATAGTCAAAAGATCTTTGCAAATTATGTCGTAAGCTCGCGCTTTAGTTCCACTATTTAGATATGTTCCTAGAGAAAATATATTTGAAAGTTGACCATAGCGATTATGCGATAGTAGAAAGCTTATGTCCTTAATGCATCGCTCAGTGTGCTGAACCCCAAACGTCGTTTGTGGATGTTGCGAACATCAGACATACACGTTTTGATAACTACATGATAGTTCAGTTAAATGGTTTAGAGTTGAGGCACCAAAGACGTTTTCGAAACATCGCGGAACATATGAGATGTTTTCGAGGGCTGAAATTGGGATTTCAGGCTCGTGCCCACGTCAAGAGGTTTAAGACCTCCGACAATTTTCTTAGCCTGCAAACTAAGGGAGAAAAGCTCAATCGTTGAGCTTGTGCTCAGATTGTCTGAGTGCATCAATCACTTGAATCGAGTGGGAGTTGATCTTCCAGATGAGATAGTGATGTTTCTCCAAAGTCATTGCCACCAAGCTGCTAGAGCTTCGTGATGAACTATAACATATCAGGGATAGATATGCTGATCCTTGAGGTATTCACGATGTTTGACACCGCGAAAGTAGAAATCAAGAAGAAGCATCAATTGTTGATGGTTGGTGAAACCACTAGTTTCAAGAAGGGCAAGGGCAAGGAGGGATACTTCATGAAACGGCAAATCAGCTGGTACTCCAGTGAAGAAACCCAAGGTTGAACCCAAACCCGAGACTAAGTGCTTCTGTGATAAGGGGAATAGTCACTAGAGCGGAATTACCCTAGATACTTGGTAGATGAGAAGGCTGGCAAGGTCGATAGAAGTATATTGGATATACATTATGTTAATGTGTACTTTACTAGTACTCCTAGTAGCACCAAGGTATTAGATACCGGTTCGGTTGCTAAGTGTTAGTAACTCGAAATAAAAGCTACGGAATAAACGGAGACTAGCTAAAGGTGAGCTGACGATATGTGTTGGAAGTGTTTCCAAGGTTGATGTGATCAAGCATCGCACGCTCCCTCTACCATCGAGATTTGGTGTTTGTGTTGAGCATAGACATGATTGGATTATGTCTATCGCAATACGGTTATTCATTTAACGAGAATAATGGTTACTCTATTTATTTGAATAATACCTTCAATGGTCTTGCACCTAAAGGAATGGTTTATTGAATCTTGATCGTAGTGATACACATTTTCATGCCAAAAAGATATAAGATAGTAATGATAGTACCACTTACTTGTGGCACTGCCATGTAAGTCATATTGGTGTAAAACGCATGAAGAAGCTCCATGTTGATGGATCTTTGGACTCACTCGTTTTGAAAGTTTGAGACATGCGAACCATGTCTATTAGTGTATACGCATGAAGAAACTCCATGCAGATGGATCGTTCGGACTCACTTGATTTTGAATCACTTGAGATATGCAAATCATACCACATGGGCAAGATGACTAAAAAGCCTCGTTTTTCAGTAAAATGGAACAAGATAGCAACTTGTTGGAAGTAACACATTTTGATGTGTGCAGTCCAATGAGTGCTGAGGCATGCAGTGAACATTGTTATATTCTTACTTCACAGATGATTCGAGTAGATGTAGAGTATATTTACTTGATGAAACACAAGTCTGAATTATTGAATGGTTCAAGTAATTTCAGAGTGAAGTTGAAGATCATCGTGACAAGAGGATGAAATGTCTATGATATGATCATAGAGATGAGTATCTGAGTTACGAGCTTTGGCACGCAATTAAGACATTGTGGAAATTGTTTCACAATTAATACCGCCTGGAACACCATAGTTTGATGGTGTGTCCGAACATCATAGTTGCACCCTATTGGATATGGTGCGTACCATGATGTCTCTTATCGAATTACCACTATTGTTTATGGTTTAGGCATTAGAGACAACCACATTCACTTTAAATAGGGCACCACGTAATTCCGTTGAGATGACACCGTATGAACTATGGTTTAGAGAAACCCAAGCTGTCATTTCTTAAAGGTTTGGGGCTGCGACGCTTATGTGAAAAAGTTTCAGGTTGATAAGCTCGAACCCAAAGCGGATAAAATGCATCTTCATAGGACACCCAAAACAGTTGGGTATACCTCCTAATTCAGATCCGAAAGCAATAGGGATTGTTTCTTGAATCGGGTCCTTTCTCGAGGAAAAGTTTGTCTCGAAAAGTTGAGTGGGAGGATGGTGGAGACTTGATATGGTTATTGAACCGTCACTTCAACCAGTGTGTAGCAGGGCACAGGAAGTCGTTCTTGTGGCACCTACACCAATTGAAGTAGAAGCTTATGATAGTGATCATGAAACTTTGGATCAAGTCACTACCGTACCTCATAGGGTGACAAGGATGCGTACTGCTTCAGAGTTGTACAGTAATCTTGTCTTGAAGGTCATGTTGCTAGACAACAATGAACCTACGAGCTATGGAAAAGCAATGGTGGGCCCAAATTCCGACAAATGGTTAGAAGCCATGAAATCCGAGATAGGATCCATGTATCAGAACAAAGCATGGACATTGGTGGACTTGCCCGATGATCGGCAAGCCATTGAGATAAATGGATCTTTAAGAAGAAGACGGACGTGGACGGTGATGTCACCGTCTATGAAGCTCGACTTGTGGCGAAGAGTTTTTTTTCACAAGTTCAAGGAGTTGACTACGATGAGATTTTCTCATCCGTGGCGATGCTTAAGTCCGTCGGAATCATGTTAGCATTAGCTGTATTTATGAAATCTGGCAGATGGATGTCAAAACGAGTTTCCTTACCAGTCTTCGTAAGGAAAGGTTGTATGTGATACAATCCGAAAGTTTTTGTCGATCCTAAGGATGCTAAAAGGTATGCTGGCTCCAGCGATCCTTCTAAGGACTGGAGTAAGCATCTCGGAGTTGGAATATACGTTTTGATGAGATGATCAAAGATTTTGGGTTTATACAAAAGTTTATGAGAAACTTGTATTTCCAAAGAAGTGAGTGGGAGCACTATAGAATTTCTGATGAGTATATGTTATTGACATATTGTTGATCAGAAATGATGTAGAATTTCTGGAAAGCATATAGGGTTATTTGAAAGGTGTTTTTCAATAGAAAACCTGGAATAAGCTGCTTGAACATTGAGCATCAAGATCTATGAGGATAGATCAAAAACCGCTCAATAGTACTTTCAAATGAGCACATACCTTGACATGATCTTGAAGGTGTTCAAGATGGATCGGTCAAAGAAGGAGTTCTTGCCTGAGTTGTAAGGTATGAAGTTAAGACTTAAAAGCTCGACCACGGCAGAATAGAGAGAAAGGACGAAGGTCGTCCCCTATACTTCAGACGTAGGCTCTATAGTATGCTATGCTGTGTACCGCACCAGAAGTGTGCCTTGCCATGAGTCAGTCAAGGGGTACAAGAATGATCCAAGAATGGATCATTGGACATCGGTCAAAATTGTCCTTGGAGTAAATAAGGACATGTTTCTCGATTACGGACGTGATAAAGAGTTCGGCGTAAAGGGTTATGTCGATGCAAGCTTTAACAACTATCCGAGTGACTCTGAGTAGCAAACCGGATACGTCTAGTGGAGCAACCATTTGCAATAGCTCCAAGTGGAGCGTGGGAGCAGCATTTACAATATGACCTAGAGATTTGCAAAGTACATACGGATCTGAATGTTGCAGACCCGTTGACTAAAACCTCTCTTGCAAGCAAAACATGATCAAACCCCAGAACTCATTGAGTCTTAATCACATGATGATGTGAACTAGCTTAGTGACACTAGTAAACTCTTTGGATGTTGGTCACATGGCGATGTGACCTGTGAGTGTTAATAACATGGCGATGTGAACTAGATTATTGACTCTAGTGCAAGTGGGAGACTGTTGGAAATATGCCCTAGAGGCAATAATAAATTGGTTATTATTATATTTCCTTGTTCATGATAATCGTTTATTATCCATGCTATAATTGTATTGATAGGAAACTCAGATACATGTGTGGATACATAGACAACACCATGTCCCTAGTAAGCCTCTAGTTGAATAGCTCGTTGATCAATAGATGGTTACGGTTTCCTGACCATGGACATTGGATGTCGTTGATAACGGGATCACATCATTAGGAGAATGATGTGATGGACAAGACCCAATCCTAAGCCTAGCACAAAGATCGTGTAGTTCATATGCTAAAGCTTTTCTATTGTCAAGTATCATTTCCTTAGACCATGAGATTGTGCAACTCCCGGATACCGTAGGAATGCTTTGGGTGTACCAAACACCACAACGTAACTGGGTGGCTATAAAGGTGCACTACAGGTATCTCCGAAAGTGTCTGTTGGGTTGGCACGAGTCGAGACTGGGATTTGTCACTCCGGTAAACGGAGAGGTATCTCAGGGCCCACTCGGTAGGACATCATCATAATGTGCACAATGTGACCAAGGGGTTGATCACGGGATGATGTGTTACGGAACGAGTAAAGAGACTTGCCGGTAACGAGATTGAACAAGGTATCGGTATACTGACGATCGAATCTCGGGCAAGTATAATACCGCTAGACAAAGGGAATTGTATACGGGACAGACTGAGTCCTTGACATCGTGGTTCATCCGATGAGATCATCGTGGAACATGTGGGAGCCAACATGGGTATCCAGATCCCGCTGTTGGTTATTGATCGGAAAACGTCTCGGTCATGTCTACATGTCTCCCGAACCCGTAGGGTCTACACACTTAAGGTTCGATGACGCTAGGGTTATAAAGGAAGTTTGTATGTGGTTAACGAATGTTGTTCGAAGTCCCGGATAAGATCCCGGACGTCACGAGGAGTTTCGGAATGGTCCGGAGGTAAAGATTTATATATGGAAAGTCCTATTTTGGCCACCGGAAAATGTTCAGGATTTTTCGGTATTGTACCGGGAAGGTTCTAGAAGGTTCCGGAGTGGGGCCCACCTGCATGGGGGGACCCACATGAACGTGGGTAGTGGGGGCAAGGCCCCACACCCCTGGTCAAGGCGCACCAAGATCCCCCCTTAGAAGGAATAAGATCATATCCCGAAGGGATAAGATCAAGATCCCTAAAAGGGGGGATAACAATCGGTGGGGAAGGAAATGATGGGATTTCTCTCCTCCCACCTTGGCCAACGCCCCAATGGACTTGGAGGGCAAGAAACCAGCCCCTCCACCCCTATATATAGTGGGGAGGCGCATGGGAGCTTCACACAAAGTTCTGGCGCAGCCCTCCCCCTCTCCCAAGTCCTCCTCCTCTCCCGCGGTGCTTGGCGAAGCCCTGCATGATTGCCACGCTCCTCCACCACCACCATGCCGTCGTGCTGCTGTTGGATGGAGTCTTCCTCAACCTCTCCCTCTCTCCTTGCTGGATCAAGGCATGGGAGACGTCACCGGGCTGTACGTGTGTTGAACGCGGAGGTGTCGTCCGTTCGGCACTAGGATCTCCGGTGATTTGGATCACGACGAGTACGACTCCTTCAACCCCGTTCTCTTGAACGCTTCCGCTTAGCAATCTACAAGGGTATGTAGATGCACTCTCCTTCCCCTCATTGCTAGTCTCTCCATGGATAGATCTTGGTGACTCGTAGGAAAATTTTGAATTTCTGCTACGTTCCCCAACACGAACCTACCATGCTAGTCGAGGTGATAACATCGCACCAATCAATGAGTTTCTCCACCGCATCATCATTTAGATCGGGGCAAGAATAACGGGGTCATTTCCAGCCTATTCCCTCCATGGAGAAGACGATCGAACAATGGCAGAAGGAAGGGTGAAGGCAAATGCAGGAGGGAGGAAGAGCGTGCGACAGCAGTTCCAAATCCACAGGGAAAGGCGAAGAGTCGATGGACGGTTGCCATGGTACATGAAGAGGCACCCCGGCCCTACCCAAACGGACAGAATCTGGGCAAAACGTAGGTCCATTTGGGGTTGTGCGTTGGAGTTGGCCTTACAAGTGGGATCGCAGTTGAGGAAACCGACTGTCGGCAAACCCCCACCTCGCCCACCGCGCGATGGCTGAGTTAGAGAAACAAGGACGCTGCTTTGGTGCCTTAAGGAACCTGCCTTTGGGCCTATGACAGGTGGGCATAATAGTTGGCTGGCCCACCTATCCTAGACCCAAAGGTAGGTGCCTTTAAGGCACCGAAGCGCAGTCCGAGAAATGACGAGGTTGAAGAGATAGCTATAGCACAGACTCCAAGAAATATGGTATCAGATGGAAGTCGTGCAGGTGGTGTGTGTTGTACTCCTGGACGTGAATGCTTGTTATGGCCCATGCCACCCTACTCCACCTCTAGTACTAGTTGTATAAAAAGATATATAGGCTGGAGCTTTAGCGCTTTCTTGCTAAGGGCTGCCCACTTGCATCTCACACTATCACCCTCTCTCCAGATCTAAAAAAGATGGCCTCTCTCTCCCTCCTCACCGGTGGTCACTGATCCGCCGGGGAAGAAAAGGACGTCCAGCGTTGACGCACTCATCGTTGGAGAGCGCGGTCACGCACTGACGACAAGGCCGTCCTCTCAGATCTAGCGCCCACGCGGGATGGCCTCCGGCCCCGAGCTCGCTGCCATAGTGTGTGCGGAGGACGACGACCACAAGCGAAGCCCACTTCCCACCGACCCTCAGGTATGCTACCTCTTTTCGAACCATACCCTTGTTCTATTGCCCATCTGCCACGTCGCTGCATGTGGATCTTTTTCCACTCCACCATCTTCCCAATTTGCGATCCTCTGCTCTGCTGGTCATGCAAACGAAAACCTTAATTTGCACTATTAAATAAAACCCTACTTCATGCAGACTAATCCATGTCTGGGTCGAATAAGGAAAGGAAGGGAGACTGTACTGTCTAAGAGACTAGGCATGGAACCCGCATATAGGTTGAAAAGGGGAAAATCAGTAGCTAAGGATCGAGTCTCACGTCTCTTGGTTGAAAAAGGGTGAAAAAGGGTAGAAGGCATGACAACGCAATAGAGAATGACCAGGTCGATCGGTTTTTTGTCCTCACATAGGAAAAAGGTGGCAAAAGAGAACAAAAATGGGACGTAATCCACATATGCTGCCTGGATATTTGTTGCTCTGGGCAACCATACCTCCCTCACAACTCTATGCGTCCGTGGAGGTACATCGTACTGGTGCGCCCACTATCCCATTGGTCCTCCCATGCTCTTATTGCCACTTTTTTGCTATTATATAACGCCAGCGGTCAAGTCAAGCAATGCTACTACTAAAGTGATGCCACATTTAACTAATGCCGCACTTAGTCTAATGCCACCGATATATTTAAGCAATGCCATTTAATGTCACTGGATTATTTTAGGGTTAGCTGTTGATTGTGGATGTATTAAAGATTTTTCAGCTAAGGCCTTCTAATGTTGTTGCATAGCCAGTATACCAACAATGAAACTTGTTACTACCTTCAGATTTTTGCACTGTTAATGCTTATAGATTACATACCTCACTTTCATGAGATAAGTCAATTTTTTTGTACAGTGTCACCAAAATCCCAAGGTGCTGATGTCATTTTTATTTTGGTTAAACTGCACAAAAAATTATGAAGACAATAGGAAAGTTCAAGAGTGGGCACCTCCTCCTCCGGCTGTTCTCTTGATTCGTTCAATCAAGTTTTTATGTTTGATCGATTAACAAGATTGGGATAGAAATTTTTAGGTCCCCTAGAGTTCAAAATGATATTTATCTTGAAGGTACATGGTTTGCAATTTTTTTATACTTACATTAGTTAATAATGCTAGTTACCTTGAGACTTTTGTATTTGGTTTAATGCTCTTGCACACCTAGTATACCAATGCTGAAACTTGTTACCTTTAAATTTTTATTGTTAATTCTTATAGAAATCTTCCAGTGTTAGACCTTATGGAAATCTGTTTAGTAAAACCATTGTACTGTACCTGGCCGCGCCCTAGCTGCGTCCCGCAGCCGCCCGCTCCCGCGCACGCTCGCTGCTCTGCTATCGTTGTTGTCGCCTCTGCTACTCTGGTGCTCCTACAAGCTTGTTGTTATTCATCTGCTAGCTGACGCCGCTGCTGTTTTGCTGCTGCTCCTGCCAGTTAGTCGCTACTGCTGCTCTAAGCGCTCCTCTTGTCTTCTAACTACTGCTGCTCCTAGATGTCGCTGCTTGCCACTGCTGATTCCTCCTACTGCCGCTGCTAGTTGCTGCTAATGGCCATGGTCGTGGCCATGTCCAAGCACGTGTGGTGTGCGTGTGTATGCACAGGCACCACCGGCCGGCCGTGCAATTTAATTTAGGGACTAATTACTACTTAGTTTAACTACTAGCCTATGACAAGTGGACCCTAGACTAATTAATCTAATTAAATAGAATATTTTAGTTGTTGCATATGACATGTGGGCCACACCCTCCCCATTTGACCAGTCAAGTTGACTTGGTCAACTCGAATTGAAATAAATCCAAATTTCTGAATACTGTTAAAACTTTGAAAAATCCTATAAAATAATTTATAACTCGGATGAAAATATTTTATACATGAAAGTTGCTCAGAACGACGAGACGAATCTGATTACGCGGTACATTCGTACCCCTAGCATAGCGAACATGCAACCTTCCCCCTCCGGTTCTTCTGTCCGAAAATGCCTAACACTGGGAAACATTCCCGGATGTTATTCCCCTTCGCAAGTATCGTGTAGCATTGCGTTAGAGCACCCCAAGCACTGCTTATTGCCTATCATGCATCTGTTTGCTCTGTATTTACTGTTTCTCCCCCCTCTTCTCTCCGGTAGACCCCGAGTGTCGGTGTACAAAAGTAGGGGCCTAGCTTTTGACCCCTTTACTTGTGCACGGGCAGTCAGAGCCACCTGCCATGACCACACATGAGCAAGGCAAGAGACGGAAGCCGGAGAAGAGCCAAGGCCATAGGGACAAGCAAAGCAAAACAACAAAGGACCAAGACCACAAAGGTTGCACGGGCAATGAAGGTTGCCCCGGCAAGGACCCTTGCCGAGGGTAGCCCCAGCAACCCCGCCAAGATCCTTGCCGGGGCAGCTCGTCCACACCCGCTGAGCGAGCCACCTTCGAGCCCACCGACGCTGAGCAGTCGCGTTGGGACAGGGTTCGGGAGGCACCTCCGTGGTGGCATGCAGATCTTTGTGAAGACATAGAGCAATCAAGATCAAATGGGGATAGGAGGGCAGCCGTCCCCACCGAAGAAACCCACAGGACCTCCCGGCAAGATCCTTGCCGGGGAAGCCAGCGCACCGCGGCAAGACCCTTGCTGGGCCACCCGGCAAGACTGTCGACAAGCGTCCCGGTAGGGCCACTACCAGGACCACACCAGCCAAGTTCCTACTGCCGTTCATGCGCAGCCACCGACCCAACCAGCTGGACAGGCACCTGTGTGCCTACATGGCGCTGCATGCGTTGCTGCCCTACCTGCCTGCCTACATGGCGCTGCATGCGTTGCTGGCCGGGGCGCGTCTCGAAGCCAGGAGGGGCGGCGACGGACGGGATGGGCCTCGCCCCCGTCCCCCAATAAAGTGACGGACACCTAAGCCCCGCATTTAACGCGTCTTGTCCTGTAATACTAGCGATAACTTCGCAACGCTGTAGCACTTTCCACCTCCTATGTGCCATTGTGGCAGCCCCTTTCGCTTATAAAAGGAGGCCCATGGCATACTGAGAGGGGATTCGGCTCTTTTGAACCTGGCAGCACCCAGAGCTAGTTCGAGAGCTCAAGAACACTAATACAACCACTAAAGTAGGATCGTAGGGTTTTATGCATCTTTGCGGCCTGAACCTGGGTAAATCCCCTGTGTGCAATCCCGTAGGTGTCGTTTCCCACCGACATCTTTGGCGCGCCAGGTAGGGGGCAGCGCTATTGTGAGAATCCGGCCTAGGGGTAGGCCTAGCAGTTCATCATCGCCGCGGCATCTGCGGAGAAGGCGGCCAAGAGGGCGGCGCTGCCCGTTGGCGTGAAGGATGCTGAGGCAGCAGCGAAAGAGCTAAGTCATGCTAAACTTTAAGTTTTTATCCTTAAATATAAGGTTGTTTTCCTCGGCGGTTCTGCCTATGTATGGGAAACCTGTACGCGAAGAGGGGCCCTCCTGCGATTGGCAACGCCCTTGTTCTGTTTCGAGCCCGCTCAACAGTTTGAGCGGCCGCGTCGAGAGTGGCAAGGTAGCCTTCCGCCACCAGCTATGCCCTCGTTTCTGACTTGAGTCAAGCTCGACAGATCGAGCGGCCGCGCTGGTGGTGGTAAGGTGCTTCGCCGGCGGCAAGCATACCCAGCAGGCTAATGAGGATCCATCCTTAGGGAGCCGCCCCGGGTTACGCGCTGGCAAGCTTACCCAATCGACGTGGGGCATACATACAAAGGAGAATATAACCGGAGAATAACATGCATAGTTTCAGGAGTACTGCAGAGTCATATTACATAAATTGCCGCCGCGGTTCTAACTAAAGATAGCATTTGTCTTGGTCATGGACCTGCAGCGGCGGAAGAAATGAGGTGCTCAGTTCCGGCGCTAGCCCTCCAACCTCTTGATTTTGTCGATACTGCTCAGGATGGGCTGGATACGCTCCTTCAGCGCTGCGATGTCAGCATCCTCCGGCAAGCTCTTCAGCACTGCTCCGAAGTCGAGGTCAGGATGCCAGTGCGCTATCTTGACGAGCACCCTGGTGATGACCCCCTGGCAAAGAATCCGGGATTCTTCGGCAAGGGAGGCCGCCTGGTTGGAGTGGAGCCGCTCCAAGGCACCAATGACCCTCTCAAAGTATATGGTCAGGCTGGCGTTGGGGCTCAGGTTCGCTTCCGGGGCGTACTCCATGCCCCGCACCCCCATGATGGCCAGCTGGTCGGCGGCCGAGTTTGCGACGGCGGCAAGGCGCTCAAGCCAGTGTTTCTCGTCCGCCTTGTGATCCTTGAGGTTGGCGGTCTCGTTCCTCAGCAGCTGCTTCTCCGTCTCCGGCTCCTTTGTTAGGAGTCCCTCCCGGGTCAAGGCCCCCGACAGCACCTCCTCGAGCTCTCTCAGCTTTTGCTTGAGATCTTTGATGGAGGCATTGGCATCGGAGAGCTCTCCAGACTTGCCAATGATCTTGCCCTGCGCCTCTGTCAGGGTGCCGTTGAGCGTTTCCTTCTCTTGGGACAGCTTCAGAGTTTGATCCTCCAGCTCCTTCACCTTGCCAGCGTGAGCCAGAGCCAGGGCGTTGAGTGCCTCCTGATGCCTCCGCTCCAGCTCCTGGGTCCGCTGTAGGACGAGCTTGTCCACTTCTTCGTCCTTGCCACGGAGAGTGGCGGCAAGCTTCTCCTCGCGCATGGCAAGGTCCTCCTCCTGGGTCCTCAGGGCGGCCTCGTGCTGGGACCGGGCGGCTGCGGCCTCGTCGGCCAGTCTCTTCGCCATTTTCTCGGCCTTCTTGATGTCGGCCAGCCTCATGGTGAGCTCCAGGTCGCGCCTGGCCAGCTAGCCCTGAGCGGCCTTCAGCTCATCCTGAGCCTGGCGCCACCAACATTGTGCCGCGGCGACGCGCTCCTCAAAATCTGCCTCCACTTTCTCCACCACCGCCGTCTTGGACTTGGCCTTGTCCAGGCGAGCACGATGGAGAGCCTGGAGTTTCTAGAAGCTGGCACCCATGGCCCGGAGCAGCCGCTCCTCCTGGGAACCATCGCCATCGACGCTTGGCTCGTCAATAACGTCAAGACCGGCGCCGGCGAGCACCTCGTTGTCGAACAGTTCCCCCTCGACGGGGGCTCTGGAGCTTGACGCGCCTGGAAGGTGTACGAAGAGGTCATTGCCCACCTTCAGGTACTTGCCGGAGCCAGAGGCGGCGGAGGAGGAGGGCTGATCGTTGACCACTGCCTCTTCGACAGCGGCCTTGCCGTTTCCCTCGGCGGGTCCCTTGCCGGGCTCCTCGGCACGCTCCTTGTCGGGGCCTTCGGTGGGCCCCTTGGCGGCATCCTCGGTGGTGTCCCTGGCACTCTCCTCGGCAGCAATCTTCTCCGCCTCCGCCGCGGCCTCCGTGGCGACATCCTTGATGGTGGTGTCGACGTCCTCCGAAGAAGGGCCTGGACACCAAGAAAGAGACATGGTGGAGCCAAGATCGAAAGCCGGAGAGGAAAAGAAGAATGTAAACAAAAAAAACAAAAAAATGGGTAACCTACCTGTGCCAAGCCGAGGGGCGGAAGCCTTTTCTCCGCCAAGATCCGGCGCCGAATGGAAGCCACCAGCGCCTGCGTTCTCCTCCTCCTCCTCCGTGTGCATGGCCTCAGGGCTTGGTGCCCTTGCCGGGGATGCCCCTCGGGGCGGTGTGGTTTACGGGGGAGGCACGATAGGAGAAGCCCTTCGTGGCTCCCCTTGGTGCTGCTCCCCTCCTGCACCCACGGCATGGTTAGAACTGAAGCATCACACATAATGCACACTGATGGAGGGCGGGTGATGGACTCACGCTGGGGGCTGGGCAGGGGGCTGCTGTCTGGGCTGCTCGACACCACCAGTGGCGTGCCGGAGGTGCCTGCCTGGGCTGGCTACTCGCCGATGACCGGGCCGTCTTCATCCTCTGGGCCGGCATCTCCACATCGCTGCAAAATAAAGGCAAGTGAGTAACACCGTCGGGGGATGTGCGAGGAATGAGGAAGGAAAGTAGAGGCTTACTCGTCATTTCCTTCCTCCTCCTCCTCCTCCTCTGGTGCCTTCCTTTTCCTCGCCGGGCTGGGTGACCTAGAGTATCTGTCCGGACTGAGGGGCCCGAAGTCAAAGGCAATCCTCGCGCCAATGCCTGCCAGCGGCGAGGAAGGCGGTGGCGTCTGAGCACGCCTGGACGACGAGGAAGCATGTGTCTTCCTCCTCGCTGCCTCGGCTTCCGCCACCTTCTTCGTCACCGCGGCCCTCGTCTGGCGCGTCGCCGCTCCCTGCGCCAGCCGTAGCTGAGCGGCCCGGCTAGGGCGAACCGGCTCGCCGGAGGCAGCCCGCCGCAGAACTCGCCCCCTCCTGATGGCTAGAAGGACGGAGGCTACAATTTCCTACTCCTCATCTTCCTCCGAAGCCTTGTCAATGACGTCCTCAACAAGGGGGGCCCCAGCGCCGGCACCGCTGGCCTCCCCAGTGGCTGCCGCCCACCAGGAGAGGTCCTCCTCCTCCGCTTCCGCCACGGCACTGTCCACCGTGCCGCCAGTGCTGCTGGCCTCCACGGCGAGCCTCGCCGACTCCTCGGCAAGCCTCGCCTCCCGCAACCTGCGGACGATGTAGTCCAACTCCACCTGAGAAGTGTCCTGGACAAGCCGCGGCTCGTTGGTGACATATGCCTCGTGCAAGGTATCGAAGAACTCCTGCACCCTGAGCTCGTCAGGCTCGACCCAGCTCGGGTCAAGGCCATGCGCATTAAAAAGCGGCATCATGGCGATGATATCCGACTGACGAGAGTTGTTGCTGAGCGGGACCACCCCTGTCGGCAACTTGAAGACGGGCTCCTTGTCCACCTTGCGGGCCTTCGCGGCAGCTCTTGCCACCTTGCCGGACCGCTCTACCTCGCTCTCTTCATTAACCTCGAGCTGGAAGATTCGCTGGTAAAGATGAGCATGCCTCAGCACTGTCAGGTTATGGTCGAGGCCGGGGCGGAGCCGCATGATATCAGCAGCATTCACAAAAAGCCAGGCTGGCCTCCCCTTATCGTGCAGAGGGGCAATCCGGTGACGGATGATGTCCGCATCGATCATCTCGAGGGTGAGCCCGGCCCGGGTAAGCCTGAGGATCCTGGTGGTGGCGATCGTGAGCTTCTCGTCGTTGACGCCGACGTCGCCCTAGTCCTTTCCACGGACCGGAGCCTCCTGACGGACCTCACAGAACGCCGGAGGATTCTCCTCCTCGATATAACACCACCGGCCCTGCCACTCTTCCCACCTCTCCTTCATGGCGCCGTCCGGGTATGCTCCTTTGGCCCTTGGGATCCAAGCGACGCTGCCGGTGATGGCGCCTCCCTTTTGGATCCGGGGTGAGAAATAGTGGCGGAAGAGCGCCATGCTAGGATGCACCCCAACGAAGCCCTCGCAAAGGTGTGCGAAAAGGGCCATACACGCCACGGCATTTGGGGTGAAGTCCAGGAGGCGGAAGCCGAAGGTGTACATGATATCCTTGAAGAAATCAGAGAAAGGGGGACAGAGCCCGCAGGAGAAGTAGTCGACAAAGAAAGGGTACCGATTTGGGGAAGGCCCGGCACTAGCGGGGACGACGCGTGTGGCTGGATGACCCGTCGTCTCTCCCCCCGTCTTCATGCCCCACAGGACCTTGAAGTACTCCCGGAGCATGGGCACGTCGACCGTCAAGGGGAAAAGGGCGAATTGCGCCCATCGCGCCACGAGCTCGCTCTCCGACGGCTCCGTCGCGCCGGCATCCTTGTCTGCCCCCCTTTCCTTTGGAGGATTTTGGTGCCATTGCGGTCGCGGAAAGCAAGGGATGGCAGAAGCGTGTCGGCGATGAGCAGAAGCAGAGGGCTCGAGGAAGAAGAAATGGTCGGCGGTTTCCAGATGGAGGGAGGCGCGGGAAAGGGGAAAAGTGAGCTGCGCGCCCGCGGTTATCCCTTTTTATAGGGGAAAACGCGGGCCGCCTCCTCTCCCATTAACTGCGACGCGATGCATGCGTGCGGTCGCCATCCCACGCATGCCCCCCCCCCCCACTTCACGCCTGCGCATGACCCCCACGTCGCACGTTCAACGTAGGTCGTGGGGAAGCACAGCAGGTGGAACAGTGGCCGCGGTAAAATCCGCCTCAACTGCCCGCGCACCGTTCTGGGCCTGGCCCAACAACGTGACGCGCCTATGTGTCACCTAGGCCCGGGGGCTCCTGTTGGTGTACAAAAGTAGGGGCCTAGCTTTTGACCCCTTTACTTGTGCACGGGTAGTCAGAGCCACCAGCCACGACCACACATGAGCAGGGCAAGAGAGGGAAGCCGGAGAAGAGCCAAGGCCATAGGGACAAGCAAAGCAAAACAACAAAGGACCAAGACCACAAAGGTTGCACGGGCAATGCAGGTTGCCCCGGCAAGGACCGGTGCCGAGGGCAGCCCCAGCAACCCCGGCAAGATCCTTGCTGGGGTAGCTCATCCACACCCGCTAAGCGAGCCACCTTCGAGCCCACCGATGCTGAGCAGTCGCATTGGGACAGGGTTCGGGAGGCACCTCCGTGGTGGCATGCAGATATTTGTGAAGACATAGAGCAATCAAGATCAAATGGGGATAGGAGGGCAGCCGTCCCCACCGAAGAAACCAACAGGACCCCCCGGCAAGATCCTTGCCGGGGAAGCCGGCGCACCGCGGCAAGACCCTTGCTGGGCCACCCGGCAAGACCGTCGCCAATCGTCCCGGCAAGGCCACTGCCAGGCCCATACCAGCCAAGTTCCTACCACCGTTCATGCACAACCACCGACCCAACCGGCTGGACAGGCACCTGCGTGGTGGCATGCAGACCTTCGTGGAGGCTCCACCACCGTGCCACCTCAGCTGCCTGCCTGCCTACATGGCGCTGCATGCGTTGCTGGCCGGGGGGCGTGTCGAAGCTAGGAGGGGCGGCGACGGACGGGACGGGCCTCGCCCCCGTCCCCCAATAAAGTGACGGACACCTAAGCCCCGCATTTCATGCGTCTTGTCCTGTAATACTAGCGATAACTTCGCAACGCTGTAGCACTTTCCACCTCCTGTGTGCCACTGTGGTAGCCCTTTCGCTTATAAAAGGAGTCCCATGGCATACTGAGAGGGGATTCGGCTCTTTTGAACCTGGCAGCACCCAGAGCTAGTTCGAGAGCTCAAGAACACTAATACAACCACCAAAGCTGGATCGTAGGGTTTTACGCATCTTTGCGGCCCGAACCTGGGTAAATCCCCTATGTGCCATCCCCTAGTCCCGCTCTTCTCACGATTCCGCGCCCCACAACCGCAGAAGGGATTCCAGTGATCCCATAGGTGTCGTTTCCCACTGACACCGAGACTGTTGCTGATGCTGCTGTGATCGACTATGTCGACAACGACCCTTCATCCCTTTCAGCGGAGCTTCCAG
>NC_057797.1:408515031-408526471 GCF_018294505.1 Triticum aestivum | reverse complement strand
TCCATTCTCTCATGCTTGCATTAGATTTTGCTACTGTTGTTGATTGCTCCTATTCTGATGCATAGCCTGCTTTTGTAACCTGCTTTGTACCTTACCTGCTTATCCTAAACTGCTTAGTATAGGTTGGTTAGTGATCCATCAGTGACCCCACCTTGTCCTTGTTTCCCCTGCTTCATCATCAACGACTCGATCAACGTGATCAACGACCAGAGCCTGACACCTCATATCACCTCATGCCCCTTTTGTTGCTCGAATCTGTAGAGTTACCATCGAGTGCCGAGGGTGGTACCTCACACATCACTCCTGATGGGATCTCTATAGTGTAGCTATTCGGTCATGGTCATTGAGGGAGTCCTGGACTAGGGGGTGTCCGGATAGCCGAACTATCATCATCGGCCGGACTCCAAGACTATGAAGATACAGGATAGCCGAACTATCATCATCGGCCGGATGGGACTTTCCTTGGCGTGGAAGGCAAGCTTGGCGATACGGATATGTAGATCTCCTACCATTGTAACCGACTCTGTGTAACCCTAACCCTCTCCGGTGTATATATAAACCGGAGGGTTTTAGTCCGTAGGACACAACAACAATCAATACCATAGGCTAGCTTCTAGGGTTTAGTCTCCTTGATCTCGTGGTAGATCCACTCTTGTACTACCCATATCATCAATATCAATCAACCCACTGAGTAGCCACTGTCGACGATCTAACCGACATGCTAGACTTCGACTCCGAAGACATCGACGGTATCGACGACGATGCCGGAGACGACCAAGAACCAGCGCCTACTGGGCACTGGAAAGCCACCTCGTCATATGACATATACATGGTGGATATCCCAAAGGATGGGAATGGAGAGGGAACAGTGGAGGAAGACCCCTCCAAGAAACAGCCCAAGCGCCGGCGTCAGCGGCGCCGCTCTAAATCTCGCCACAGCAAGAATTGAGATTCCGGCACCGGAGATAATAACACCCCAGACAGTGCCGAAGACAACCCCCTCCAGCAAGATTCAGCACAGGAGGACGGAGAAGCCAGCCCTCAGGAGAGAGCGGCAGACGAAGAGGTAGTGGATGATAACTACATGCCTCCCTTTGGAGACGAGGCAAGCCTTGACGACGACGAATTCGTCGTGCCTGAGGATCTCGTCGAACAAGAGCGTTTTAAACGCAGGCTTATGGCCACAGCAAGCAGCCTCAAGAAAAAGCAGCAACAGCTTAAAGCTGATCAAGATCTGCTAGCCGACAGATGGAATGAAGTCCCTGCGGCCGAAGAGCATGAACTCAAACGCCCCTCCAAAAGCTACCCCAAATGCAAGCTGCTCCCCCGATTAGAGGAGGAGGCATATAAACCTGCATCACCAGCGCACAATACGGCTGACCGACCACCTCGTGGCTGCGACAGAGAGGCCTCTAGGCCCTCCACTAGAACCGTACCCCGGCACCGCTCGAAAAGTACGAAGCCACGGGGGAACGCGTCGGACTTGCAAGATATATTGGAGGATAAGGCAAGACAATCAAGATTGATCTACGGATCGCGTGGGCGCCCCATGATGCGCGACGACGACCGTCGCGCCGGATACAGCAACTCCGGCCGGGCCGAACACAGTAGACAAAGCTCGCTTGAGCTACGTCATGATATAGCCCAATATAGAGGCGCTGCACACCCACTATGCTTCACAGATGAAGTAATGGATCATCAAATCCCCGAAGGGTTCAAACCCGTGAACATTGAATCCTCCGATGGCACAACAGACCCTGCGGTTTGGATCAAAGACTATCTCCTTCATATCCACATGGCCCGCGGTGACGATCTTCACGCCATCAAATATCTCCCACTCAAGCTTAAAGGACCAGCTCGGCGTTAGCTTAACAGCTTGCCAGCAGAATCAATTGGGTGTTGGGAGGACCTAGAAGCCGCATTCCTTGACAACTTCCAGGGCACATATGTGCGACCACCAGACGCCGATGACCTAAGCCACATAATTCAGCAGCCAGACAAATCGGCCAGACAATTCTGGACACGGTTCTTAACAAAGAAAAATCAAATCGTCGACTGTCCGGATACAGAGGCCCTCGCAGCCTTCAAACATAACATCCGTGATGAGTGGCTTACCCGGCACCTAGGACAGGAAAAGCCGAAATCCATGGAAGCCCTCACATCACTAATGACCATCTTCTGCGCGGGAGAGGACAGATGGCTAGCCCGCAGTAACAACCTCAGCAAAAATTCTGGCAGTCCGGATACCAAGGACCGCAATGGCAGGTCGCATCGCAACAAGAACAAACGCCGCATTAACGGCGATAACACTAAGGATACGACAATCAACGCCGGATTTAGAGGCTCCAAACCCGGTCAGCGGAAAAAGCCATTCAAAAGAACTACTCCGGGTCCGTGCAATTTGGACCGAATACTCGACCGCTCGTGCCAGATACACGGCACCCCCGAAAAGCCAGCTAATCACACCAACAGGGACTGTTGGGTATTCAAGCAGGCAGGCAAGCTAATTTCTGAAAACAATGACAAGGGCCTGCACAGTGATGACGAGGAAGAGACCCGACCGCCGAACAATAGAGGACAGAAGGGTTTCCCCCCACAAGTGCGGGCGGTGAACATGATATACGCAACCCACATACCCAAGAGGGTGTGGAAGCGTGCACTCAGGGACGTATATGTGATGGAGCCAGTCCCCCCGAAGTTCAACCCATGGTCCTCCTGCCCGATCACTTTTGATCGAAGGGACCACCCCACCAGTATCCGCCACGACGGATTCGCCGCATTGGTTTTAGACCCAATCGTCGATGGATTTCACCTCACTAGAGTCCTGATGCACGGCGGCAGCAGCCTGAACCTACTTTATCAGGATACAGTGTGCAAGATGGGCATAGACCCCTCAAGGATTAAACCCACAAAGACGACCTTCAAAGGCGTCATACCAGGTGTAGAGGCCAATTGTACAGGCTCAGTCACACTTGAAGTGGTCTTCGGATCCCCGGATAACTTCCGAAGCGAGGAGTTAATCTTCGACATAGTTCCGTTCCGTAGCGGCTATCATGCTCTGCTCGGACGGACCGCGTTTGCAAAGTTCAACGCGGTACCGCACTATGCATACCTCAAGGTCAAGATGCCAGACCCTCGAGGAGTCATCACGGTCAAGGAAACACTGAATGCTCCCTCCAAACGGAGGAACACACAGCGGCTCTCGTGGCAGAAGTACAGAGCAGCCTCTTAAGGAAATTCTCGAGTCGGGCCGTTAAGCGACCGGACACGGCTAAACGTGCCCGGAGTAACCTACAACAAGACCACCTGGCACGTTTCGAGCACGCGTAGCAATGCGGCCCCAACCCCAGTCCTTGCAAAATTGCAAGACTGGTCCTTCGCGTACATCATTACGCTCTGGATATACCATGGGCATAGGGGGAGGGGCACGACCACGACAGGCCCAGAATGCGGCTTAACCACACCAGGGGCTCCCAAGTGTGTCATTCTTTTCTCTTTTTCTTTTTTCTTACCCACAGGACTCCGTTCACCAGAGGCCCTGTCCGGCAGTAGACCTGCCGAACTCACGATGCAACATCCAGGGAAGGAGAAAGGCTACGACGAGTATCCAGGTGGTCTCCATTACGAGCATTAAATCTGTTTTATACACCATTCCGCAGCCTACCCCTGGAGGGGGACATGTTTAATAGTCCCATCCCTTGCTTACCGCACTATTTGTATCGTTCTGCATTCATGGCAGTATTTCTTGAATAAACAATGCATCGCTTTTTGCTTATAATTGCATTTCTTTCTTATACATATGTTCATTTATGACATGTTGCATCCGTACACTTTGGTACGACTAAATACACCAGGGGCTTAAGTTCCCCACATTATGGTGTGACAAGTCCGAACACTTTCACAAGTGTGGCACCCTGAACTTATAGCATTATATGCATCGGCTCCGAATCATGTCTTGGGTCAATAGTTGGGTTTGCCCGGCTCCCATGTTTTGGTACCTTACGTTCCGTTGTAACGGCTAAGTTAGCACTGGGAGAACCACTGCGATTGCGCCCCAGTTGAGCTGGGCGAGCGCCTCAGTGGAGAAAGCTAAAACTGACCGTCATGATAAGGCGAGAGCTGGTCGCTGTTCGAGAGGTTTTTTCGAGTCCCTAAAGACTTATGCCGCTTAGAGAGAGGAACCGGCTTTGTCCGGCCCAGGCGTGGATAGCGCCCCGAACTCGGTCTTCCGAACACTAGGGGCTTCGCCGAAATTTAAAATTATAGAATTCTATGGCTAAGTGAGAGTGTTCAAGCATTATAAGTTCGGTTGCCTCGTTCGTTGTGTTGAGCGCCTCCCTAGATGGACCCAAAAATGGAAACAAGAGCGCTCAAGTTTATCCCGAACACCCCAGCACTCGTGGCATGGCGGCTGAAGCCGACGACTTGCCATCTCTCAGAATTGATAAACGGCCGCACAGAAGGTAATATTTTAAATTAACAAGCGTTGCTTAGCGCATATGAACAAAGTTTTCAGCGCACAGGATAACAAAATGTGAGTTTACTCAAATATTACATCTTTGGAGCACTCACCCGCAATCATGCGGGCACCCTTCAGGACACTCTTATAATACATCTCGGGCGTGCGATACTCCTTGCCCGTCGGTGGCGCGTCCGTCACAAGCTTCTCAGCGTCCATCCTGCCCCAGTGCACCTTTGCACGGGCAAGGGACCGACGGGCACCTTCAATGCAGGCGGAGTGCTTGACGACTTCAACCCAGGGACACGCATCCACCAGCCGCCGCACCAGGCCGAAGTAGCTCCCAGGCATGGCCTCCTTGGGCCACAGCCGAACTATGAGGCCCTTCATGGCCTGTTCGGCCACCTTGTGGAGCTCGACCATCTGCTTCAGCTGGTCGCTAAGGGGCACCGGATGTCCGGCCTCAGCATACTAAGACCAGAAGACCTTCTCCGTCGAGCTCCCCTCCTCAGCCCGGTAGAAAGCGGCAGCATCGGACACGCTGCGGGGCAGATCTGCGAACGCTCCTGGAGAGCTCCGAATTCGGGTAAGTAATAGGTAATTCACATTCACATGCTTGCTTTGCATGAAAAATGCCTTACCCGCCGCTATTTTCTTCAATGCCTCGATTTCCTGGAGGGCCTTGTGGGCTTCGGCCTTAGCGGCTTTGGCACTCTCAAGAGCCGACGCAAGCTCGGACTCTCGAGTCTTCGACTCACGCTCCAAACTCTCGTGCTTTTCCACGAGAGCCTGGAGCTCTTGTTGTACCTCCGCCACCCGCGCCTCCTGCTTCTCTCGCTCGGCTCGTTCCGCGGCCGTATTGCGTTCGGCCGCGGACACCGCCTCCTTCAGGGTTGCCACCTCGTTCGTAGCCCCTAGAGTACCCACGTTATCCTCGTTATTTCTCTTGCAACCAAATCCTTTTCTGTAAGGTACAACTTTAATACGGTGTTACTCACCTTCCTTGTCCTTGAGCTGCTTCTTGGCATGGCCGAGCTCAATCTCGGACCGCTCGAGGCTCTGCTTCAAGGTATTGACCTCCGCAGTCAGTGCGGCAGAGGTCAGCAGCGCAACTTGCAATCCCATATTGACATATTTTTTCAAACTCCTGCGTATATCTTTTTAGATCCTCAGTCCGGCTTTTGTTTCCAAACACCGAACCGAGCATCAGGGGATACTGTCAATGCCGTATTATATTACATATCTTAAAATTCTTACTTCAAAGCCCGTTAGAAGGCTGCTGCAGGCTTCGGTCAGCCCGCTCTTGGCGAGTTGAACCTTCTGAATCACCGCACTCATGACAGTGCAGTGTTCTTCTTCGATGGAAGCGCCGTTGAGCGCCTCCAGCAAGTTATCCGGCGCCTCCGGTTGGACGGAGGCTGCCGGTGTCACAGTCTTGCCCTTCTTAGGAAGGGGCCGCCCGCCGGACTCCGGAACCGCTGCAGGTTCCGGTACGGAGTCCGGTGCAAAGTCCGAGAGGTTGCCCTGCGGCACCTACGGGGCCTCCTCCTCCTGGTGGGTCCCTTCCCGGGATCCCACCTCAGCGTCGTCAGCGTCACGGGGGGTGGAGGCGGTCGGAAGAGAATCCATATCCGACGTTCCCAAGGACCCGCTCGACGAAGCGGGAAGATCATCCTTGGGCGGACTACAGGGTTGTATGCGGCATTAGAAAGACACCATGCGACAAAAAGAAAAAATATAAATCATCTAGGAGTCCGGATACTTACGATCTCGCCAGGGGCTTGGCCCTTGAGGGCCACTCCTCGTCGCCATCGCCGACGTTGGCGGAACAGTCCGGGGGAAGGGTCCTTCCCTTCTTGGACCCTTAGGCCTCCCTCGTTGGGGAGGCCTTCCTCTTCTTCTCTCCCCCTGCTGGGGCAGAGGCCTCTTTCTTCTCCTCCTCGTCCTCGTGGGAGGGATCCGCCTCGGAGTCATCGGACGATGAGTCCGATACCACCTGATGCCGGGAACTCCTTCGGGTTCCCGTGGCCTTCTTCTTGGCCTTCTTCTCCAGCACCACGTAAAGTGCCGGGACCAGCAGCCCTGTCAAACGGGCATCTGCTGGGTCCTCTAGAAGGGGAGCCGGACAGTTAACCTGTCTGGATGTCGCCTGTCAGGCCTGTTAAAGGTATTGTGAGTTTAGATCCCACATAAAATCAAAACATGAAAAGCAAGTGTCCCATAAAGGATAACATGGCTTACCTCGCCAGCCGGACGCTGCGAGCTGAATCCACGATCTTCGGTAGTGGATGCGGGAGCTTCGGCGCCCTTGAACAGCATCCTCCAGGCAGCTTCGTACGTAGTGTCAAAGAGCCCGTTCAAGGTCCGGTGCTGTGCCGGATCAAAGTCCCACAAATTGAAGTCCCGTTGCTGGCAGGGGAGAATCCAGCGGACGAGCATGACCTGGATCATGTTGACAAGCTTGAGCTTCTTGTTCACGAGGGTCTGTAGACAGGACTGGGGTCCGGTCAGCTCTTCCAAACTACCCCATAGCAAGCCCTTCTCTTTCCAGGAGGTGAGCTGCATGGGGATGCCAGATCTAAATTTGGGCCCATTTAGGGTCACGCGGCTCGGTGATGTAGAACCACCCCGATTGCCACCCTTTGATGGATTCCACGAAGGCACCCTCGAGCCAAGTGAAGTTGGGCATTTTTCCCACCATGGCGCCTCCGCACTCCGCTTGGCTGCCCTTCACAACCTTCGGCTTGACATTGAAGGTCTTTAGCCACAAGCCGAAGTGGGGCTGGATGCAGAGGAAGGCCTCACACACGACGATAAACGCCGAGATATTGAGGATGAAATTTGGGGCCAGATCGTGGAAATCCAGGCCATAGTAGAACATGAGCCCCCAGACAAAGGGGTGGAGTGGGAAGCCCAGTCCGCGGAGGAAATGGGGAAGGAATACCACCCTCTCATGGGGCCTGGGGGTGGGGATGAGCTGCCCCTCGTCGGGGAGCCGATGCGCGATGGCGCTGGACAGATATCCGGCGCTGCGCAGCTTCTCGATGTGCCCCTCCGTAACGAAGGAGGCCATCCACTTGCCTCCCGCTCCGGACATGGCTGGAGAAGGTCGAGGTGAGATGTGCGGACTTGGGCACTGGAGCTCGAGTGCGCGGAGATGGATAAGCAAAGGAGGAAGAAGGCGTAGGTAAAAAGGCGGATCCTTATCCCCTTTTATATGGGCAGATGAAACTATGCGTCCCCACCGGCCTGGTAAAACTTGCTTATCTCCCAAGCGCCACAATCAATGGCGTGGTTGGGTTACCCACGTCCGTATTAATGGGAATTCCGGAATAAGGGGAACACGATCTCTGCTTTGACAAGACGTGCCAAGGAAACCGCTTCGCTAAACGCGCTGAGGTGGTATAATAAAAACGATTCGAGTAAAAGCTTGGTTGTGGTGTGACGTCACGCCACAAAATACGTCAGCAGATTGAACTTGTGTAAATATTATTCTCTCTACGGTTGTATGTGGAATTTATTTTACAGAGCCGGACACTATCCTGGTGTTCACAATCTTCTATGAATTATTCGGAGGAGGAACCCACCTTGCAATGCCGAAGACAATATGCGCGCCGGACTCGTCGTCATTGAAGCCTGGTTCAGGGGCTACTGAGGGAGTCCTGGACTTGGGGGTGTCTGGATAGCCGAACTATCATCATCGGCCGGACTCCAAGACTATGAAGATACAAGATTGAAGACTTCGTCCCGTGTCCGGATGGGACTTTCCTTGGCGTGGAAGGCAAGCTTGGCGATACGGATATGTAGATCTCCTACCATTGTAACCGACACTATGTAACGCTAACCCTCTCCGGTGTCTATATAAACCAGAGGGTTTTAGTCCGTAGGACACAAACAACAATCAATACCATGGGCTAGCTTCTAGGGTTTAGCCTCCTTGATCTCGTGGTAGATCCACTCTTGTACTACCCATATCATCAATATCAATCAAGCAGGAGTAGGGTTTTACCTCCGTCGAGAGGGCCCGAACCTGGGTAAAAACATCGTGTCCCTTGTCTCCTGTTACCATCCGCCTAGACGCACAGTTCGGGACCCCTACCCGAGATCCGCCGGTTTTGACACCGACAGTCATCGAGGGTGATTCCTCTTTAACCACTTCCGATACAACTCTGTCGTGCAACCCCTCAAGTGTGAACGTCGAGGGTGGTTCCTCTTACGTTCACCGTGATGATTACATCGAGTGGAATCCACCAAGGGTGATTCCTTGGGTTTTCCCCTTGATGTTTCGACAGACAGTTACCTTGACATTACTTGAGACCTTTGGGAAGTCGGGCAGGCCCGGAGAGCACCCACAAGATGGTTACGAGGCACAGCCGGGTAGGCAGGCCATCCTCGAGTTGGTTGGGCTAGCCCTTGCCGTATTTCCTCGAGATGGGGTGACGGGGTCACATTATCGTGAGTCTCTGCTCGTCTCCGCAAGCTAAAAATACAGTATGGTTTGGGTATTTGTTCTGAGTTGGCCTTTGGCCTTTACGCACTAACCACCACGCGAGAATAGTTATGGGCCTCAACATCGCAGTATGAGCCGAAGCTTTGTCAGACGTCTAGTTCAGCAGTGCGGCATGGCTGGGCCGGCACCCCAGAGGTGGTGCCTAGGTCCGCCCTGCACGCAATGACCCGAAGTGCAACGGGCGATGGGCCCAGACCCTGGAGTGCTTAAGATGTAGACCGGCGAGGACCTCTCTGCTGAGCCTAGGTAGGGCTACGACGTGTTGATCTTCCGAGGCCAGGCATGACTCAGGAAAGTGTGTCCGGCCAGAGTAATCAAGCATGTTGGAAAACATCATGCACCCCTGCAGAGAAGTTGTCTATTCGAATACCGTGTCCTCGGTAATGGACGTTCAGACTTATATCCTAATCTATTGCAACTAGAAATGGATACATGAGATATGTGGCTTCGGGATTGCTTTCTCGCAGGGAGTCGAGGAAGGATCTCTGGGCATTAATGCTACAACATGTTTGTTAAATATAAACTGCTATCTTTACTCTTCTACATGCTGCAAGATGCTTGGAGCTGCTTGAAGATGCTAGTCTTTGATAGGCTACTATTCTGGCATTCTGCAGTTCAGTCCACAGATACAACCCTTCCATTCTATACCAATGCATACTTAGTTTAGATCTGATGCTTGCGAGTACTTTGGATGAGTACTCACAATTGCTTTTCTCCCCCTTTCCCTCCTTCTTTCTTCTTTCCAGTTGTTGCAACCAGATGGTAGATCCCTGGAGCCAGATGCCACCGCCGACGGGTGCTACTACATGGAGGCCGCCGAAGACCAGGAGTAGTTAGGAGGTCCCAGGCAGGATACCTTGCCTCTTCGATCATTGTTGCTTTTGTGCTAGCCTTCTTAAGGCATCCTTGTTTAACTTATGTCTGTACTCAAATATTGTTGCTTCCGCTGATTCTTGTGTATCGAGCTTGTATTCGAGCCCTCGAGGGCCCTGGCTTGTAATATAAAGCTTGTATTTTTTTAATTTGTTTCTAGAGTTGTGTTGTGATATCTTCCCGTTAGTCCCTGGTCTTGATCGTACACATTTGCGTCTATGATTAGTGTACGGTCGAATCGGGGGCGTCACAAGTTGGTATCAGAGTCGACTGCATGTAGGAACCCCCTTTCCAACTCCTAGGCCAAAGTTGAGTCTAGTATTTGAAAAACTATTTTACTACCATGGTTGTGTGGCTTACGGGCCCACGTTGCCATTGGGTGGTATTAGGATCTTTTACTCCTCGTCTATACTCTGGGATTCCTATCTCTCTTCTATTCGGGTTAAATAATTTTGCTAACTCTAATTCTAGGTTCACGTAAATACTTTCTCCCGGAGAGCCCCTCACTCCAGATGATTGCTTGGTACACCAGAAGATTCTGAAGATAATCTCCGATGTTTTCCCGAGACCCTTGTACCCTTCGCCGTTGCGATCCCTACCATCCATAAATACTTATGAGTAACTACCTACATTGTCGTTCATACCTTCATCCCCAGTTGCTCTTGTTATTATAAGATGCCCCGAATTACTCTCTATTGTCCTGAGAATTCGTTGAGCCTACTGCCTTGCAGTTCTTTGCCACATGAATACCCCTATGGATAATTACTCGCGCTTACAGAGTATCCGTTCATCCACAGTTGTTCATTTGTTTCACAAAATTCTTTGGAATGTTACTCGATCTTCCGAAACTCCTCAGTAGCCTATTTCTCTTGTTCCTCCTTACCTGCTTACATTATGGTTACTTCCATATGTCTAGCAAAGTTTTTAGCATCCTTTGTCATCTTTATCGTGAACATTTGATTCGATATGTTTGTGAATGCTCACAATCATCAATCACAATTAGAATTCTTCCCTTCAGCTCAGACGTCACCCCGGACATGAGCTGGTGTTCGACAAATCAAACCTTGATTGATTGTCGTAACGCCCCGGATTCGATGCGCCGGGTGTCTTCCAGCTATTCGTCGTTCTTGCCATGTCATTTGCTTGCGTGTTGCATTTGGCCATGTCATCATCTGCATTTCATCTGCATGTTTTTCAAGACTTGCATCCGTTCGGGTTTCCCCGGTTCTCTCTGTTGTTTGTTCTCAGCGCAACCACACTCGCACGCGCCCGTGGCACCTCCGAAATATTATTTTATAAGAGGCATAAAAATTTTCTCGGAATGGGTTGAAAGTTGGCGTGCGGTCTTATTATAGTGTAGGTAGACCACCTGCCAAGTTTCATCGCATTCGGAGTCTGTTTGACTGCCCAACCGTCATCTATAGCGGTAGTATAGCCGGTCTTCTCGTCGGACGTTTTCGGTGTCCGTAAACATTGTCGGGCTGCTATTCTCTTCTCTTCTCTCCCCTCAGCCCAAGCACTCTCTTCACAGCCCACCTAGGCCTGCCTAACCCCCCTCGTGATTAGATCCGTCGGATCATGATCGGAGGCTCCGAAAC
>NC_057797.1:408505810-408514663 GCF_018294505.1 Triticum aestivum | reverse complement strand
CCTCCTTCCACCTGCATCCGCCGTCCCAACCTCGAAATCCACACCGAACTGCTGCCTCGCCGCAGATACATCTCCAACGTATCTATAATTTTTGATTGCTCCATGCTACTTTATCTACTGTTTTGGACTATATTAGGCTTTATTTTCCACTATTATATTACTTTTGGGGCTAACCTATTAACCGGAGGCCCAGCCCAGAATTGCTGTTTTTTGCCTTTTTCAGTATTTCGAAGAAACAAAATATCAAACGGAGTCCAAACGGAATGAAACCTTCGGGATCGTGATTTTCCAACCGAATGTGACCCAGGAGATTTGGACCCTACTCCAAGCAGTGCCCGAGGAGGTCACGAGGGTGGAGGGCACCCCCCCCCTTGAGCACGCCCCCTACCTCGTGGGCCCCTCAGAGATCCACCGACATACTCCTTCCTCCTATATATACCTACGTATCCCCGAACGATCAGAACAGGAGCCAAAAACCTAATTCCACCGCCGCAACCTTCTGTATCCACGAGATCCCATCTTGGGGCCTGTTTCGGAGCTCCGCCGGAGGGGGCATCCATCACGGAGGGCTTCTACATCATCACCATAGCCCCTCCGATGAAGTGTGAGTAGTTTACATCAGACCTTCGGGTCCATAGCTAGTAGCTAGATGGCTTCTTCTCTCTTTTTGGATCTCAATACAATGTTCTCCCCCTCTCTCATGGAGATCTATTTGATGTAATCTTCTTTTTGCGGTGTGTTTGTTGAGACCGATGAATTGTGGGTTTCTGATCCAGTATTATCTATGGAAAATATTTGATTCTTCTCTGAATTCTTTTATGTATAATTGAGTTATCTTTGTAAGTCTCTTCGAATTATCTTTTTGGTTTGGCCAACTAGATTGGTAGTTCTTGCAATGGGAGAAGTGCTTAGCTTTGGGTTCAATCTTGCGGTGTCCTTACTCAGTGACAGAAAGAGTTGCAAGGCACGTATTGTATTGTTGCCATCGAGGATAACAAGATGTTTTTTTATCATATTGCATGAATTTATCCCTCTACATCATGTCATCTTGCTTACGGCGTTACTCTGTTTTTACTTAATACTCTAGATGCATGCTGGATAGCGGTCGATGAGTGGAGTAATAGTAGTAGATGCAGAATCATTTTGATCTACTTGTTTTGGATGTGATGCCTATATACATGATCATTGCCTAGATATACTCATAACTATGCTCAATTATGTCAATTGCTCAACAGTAATTCGTTCACCCACCGTAGAATACTTATGCTCTTGAGAGAAGCCACTAGTGAAATCTATGGCCCCCGGGTCTATTCTCATCATATCAATCTATATCACTTTATTTACTTGCTTTGTTTTTACTTTGCTTTTACTTTAACTTTGCATCTATCTATCAAAAATACCAAAAATATTATCTCTATCAGATCTCACTCTCGTAAATGACCATGAAGGGATTGACAACCCCTAAGCGTTGGTCGCGAGTTGCTATCGTTTTGTGTAGGTACGAGGGACTTGTGTGTGGTATCCTACTGGATTGATACCTTGGTTCTCAAAAACTGAGGGAAATACTTACGCTACTTTACTGCATCATCCTCTCCTCTTCGGGGAAATCCAACGCAGTGCTCAAGAGGTAGCAAGAAGAATTTCTGGCGCCGTTGCCGAGGAAGCTCACGCAAGCAAGTCAACCATACCAAGTAACCATCGCAATCCCTATCTCTCGCATTACATTATTTGCCATTTGCCTCTCGTTTTCCTCTCCCCCACTTCACCCCTGCCGTTTTATTTGCCCTCTCTTTCCCAATCTCCTCCTCTCTTTCCCATTTGCCTTTTTCTCGTTGCCTTTCTGTTTGCTTGTGTGTTGGATTACTTGTTGCCATGGCGCAAGATAATACCAAATTGTGTGATTTATCGAATACCAATAATAATGATTTCCTTAGTACTCCGATTGCTCCTCTTAATAATGATGAGTCTTGTGAAATCAATACCGCTTTGTTGAATCTTGTTATGAAAGATCAATTCAACGGCCTTCCTAGTGAAGATGCCGCTACTCATCTAAACAATTTTGTTAATTTGTGTGATATGCAAAAGAAGAAAGATACGGATAACAATATTGTCAAATTGAAGTTATTTCCATTTTCACTTAGAGATCGTACTAATGTTTGGTTTTCATCTTTGCCTAAAAATAGTATTGATTCTTGGAACAAGTGCAATGATGCTTTATCTCTAAGTATTTTCCTCCCGCTAAGATTATTACTCTTAGGAACGATATCATGAATTTTAAACAACTTGATCATGAGCATGTTGCCCAATCTTGGGAAAGAATGAAATTAATGCTTCGCAATTGCCCTACTCATGGTTTGAATTTATGGATGATCATACAAAATTTTTATGCCGGATTGAATTTTGCTTCTAGAAATCTTTTAGATTCGGCCGCGGGAGGCACTTTTATGGAAATTACGTTAGGGGATGCTATTAAATTGCTTGATAATATTATGGCTAATTATTGTCAATGGCACACCGAAAGATCTTCTAGTAAAAAAGTGCATGCTATATAAGAAATCAATGTTTTGAGTGAAAAGATGGATGAACTTATGAAGATGTTTGCTCCTAAAAATACTCCTCTTGATCCCAATGATATGCCTTTGTCTACTTTGCTTGAGAATAATAATGAATCTATGGATGTGAATTTTGTTGGTAGGAATAGTTTTGGAAACAACGCTTATAGAGGGAATTTTAATCCTAGGCCGTATCCTAGTAATCCTTCTTATAATTATGGAAATTCCTAACAAAACTCTTATGGAAATTTTAATAAGACGCCCTCTGAATTTGAGAGTAGTGTTAAAGAGTTTATGAATTCACAAAAGAATTTTAATGCTTTGCTTGAAGAGAAATTGCTTAAAGTTGATGATTTGGCTAGGAACGTTGATAGAATTTCTCTTGAAATTGATTCTTTAAAGCTTAGATCTATTCCTCCTAAGCATGATATCAATGAGTCTCTCAAAGCCATGAGAATTTCCATTGATGAGTGCAAGGAAAGAACCGCTATGATGCATGCTTCCAAAGATGCCTTTATTAAAGCGTGTTCTTCCAATCCCTATGAAAATCAAGATGAAGATCTAAAAGTTATTGATGTGTCCCCCATTAAATCTTTGTTTTGCAATATGAATCTTTATAAATCTGAAGATTATCTTCCTTTACCTAGAAGGCGTTCTAAGAATTCGGAGTTTCTAGATCTTGATGATTAAATTGATGAAAGTGGGATTGAAATAAATAAAAACCGTGATGTTGCTAAACCCACTATTTTGGATCTCAAGGAATTTAATTATGAAAATTGCTCTTTAATTGGTTGTATTTACTTGTTGCAATCCGTGCTAGAATCTCCTCATGCTTATAGTCAAAATAAGGCCTTTACCGAACATATTGTTGATGCCTTGATGCAATCTTATGAAGAAAAACTTGAGTTGAAAGTTTCTATCCCTAGAAAACTCTATGATGAGTGGGAAGCTACTATTAAAATTAAAATTAAAGATTTTGAGTTTCATGCTTTGTGTGATTTGGGTGCTAGTGTCTCTACTATCCCCAAAACTTTATGTGATTTGCTAGATTTCCGTGATTTTGATGATTGCTCTCTTAACTTGCATCTTGCGAATTCCACTATTAAAAAGCCTATGGGAAGAATTAATGATGTTCTTATTGTTGCAAATAGGAATTATGTGCCCGTAGATTTTATCGTTCTTGATATAGATTGCAATCCTTCATGCCCTATTATTCTTGGTAGACCTTTCCTTAGAACGATTGGTGCAATTATTGATATGAAGGAAGGGAATATTAGATTCCAAATTCCCTTAAAGAAGGGTATAGAACACTTCCCTATAAAGAAAATAAAATTACCATATGAATCTATCATGAGAGCCACTTATGGATTGCCTACCAAAGATAGCAATACCTAGATCTATCCTTGCTTTTATGCCTAGCTAGGGGCATTAAACGATAGCGCTTGTTGGGAGGCAACCCAATTTTATTTTGTGTTTTTTGTTTTTGTTAATGTTTAGGAATAAATAATCCATCTACCTTATGTTTGGATGTGGTTTTATGTTTTAATTAGTGTTTGTGCCAAGTAGGACCTATAGGATAACCTACGATGATAGTTGACTTGATTCTGCTGCAAAACAGAAACTTTGCGTGCACGAATTTAGTTATGATAAATCACAGGAACGTGCTTTTGCATTGATTATTTTTTCTGCTGATCAATAAACAAATTTTCCAGGACTTCCTATTTTCGTAGAATTTGTAGAGTTCCAGAAGTTTGCGTTAGTTACAGATTGCTACAGACCGTTCTGTTTTTGACAGATTCTGTTTTTCGTGTGTTGTTTGCTTATTTTGATGAATCTATGGCTAGTAAATTAGTTTATAAACCATATAGGAGTTGGAATACAGTAGGTTTAACACCAATATAATAAAAAATGAGTTCATTACAGTACCTTGAAGTAGTCTTTGTTTTCTTTCTCTAACGGAGCTCACGAGATTTCTGTTGAGTTTTGTGTTGTGAAGTTTTCAAGTTTTGGGTGAATTCTTTTGATGGATTATGGAACAAGGAGTGGCAAGAGCGTAAGCTTGGGGATTCCCATGGCACCCCCAAGATAATCCAAGGACACCAAAAAGTCAAAGCTTGGGGATGCCCCGGAAGGCATCCCCTCTTTCGTCCACTTCCATCGGTAATTTACTTGGAGCTATATATTTATTCACCAACATGATATGTGTTTTGCTTGGAGCGTATTGTATTATTTGTGTCTTTGCTTGTTAGTCTACCACAATCATACTTGCTGTACACATCATTTGAGAGAGCCATATATGAATTGGAATTTGTTAGAATACTCTATGTGCTTCACTTATATCTTATGAGCTTGATAGTTTTGCTCATAGTGCTTCACTTATATCTTTTGAGCGTGATAATTTTTGCTCTAGTACTTCACTTAGATATTTTAGAGCATGGTGGTGGATTTGTTTTAAAGAAACTATTTGATCTCTCATGCTTCACTTAGATTATTTTGAGAGTCTTTAATAGCATGGTAATTTGCTTAATGTTAATATACTTGGTGTTCAAGATATGTGAAACTTTCTTTTGAGTGAATTGAATACTAATATATGTTTGATGCTTGATAATTGTTTTGAGATATGGAGGTGATAATATCAAAGTCGTGCTAGTTGGGTGATTATGAATTTGATAAATACTTGTGTTGAAGTTTGCAAGACCCGTAGCATGCACGTATGGTTAAAGTTGTGTAACAAATTTGAAACATGAAGTGTACCTGGCTTGTGCATCCTTATGAGTGGCGGTCGGGGACGAGCGATGGTCTTTTCCTACCAATCTATCCCCCTAGGAGCATGCGCGTAGTACTTTAATTTTTGATGACTTCTAAATTTTTGCAATAAGTATATGAGTTCTTTTGACTAATGTTGAGTCCATGGATTATACGCACTCTCACCTTTCCACCTTTGCTAGCCTCTTCGGTACCATGCATTGCCCTTTCTCGAGTTGGCGCAAACTTCGCCAGTGCATCCAACACCCGTGATATGATACGCTCTATCACACATAAACCTCCTTATATCTTCCTCAAAACAGCCACCATACCTACCTATCATTGCATTTCCATAGCCATTCTGAGATATATTGCCATGCAACTTCCACCACCATCATCATGACATGAATTACTTTTGTCATATTGCCATTGCATGATCTTGTACTTGACATCTTATTTGTGGCAAAGCCACCATGCATTATTTTCCATACAAGTCACTCTTGATTCATTGCACCATCCCGGTACACCGCCGGAGGCATTCATAGAGAGTCATATCTTGTTCTAAGTTTCGAGTTGTAATCCTTGTGTTGTAATCAATAGAAGTGTGATGATCATCATTATTAGAGCATTGCCCAAATAAAAAATAAAAAAACAGAGAAAGGCCAAAAAAAAGAAAGGCCCAAAAAAAAGGGCAATGCTAATATCTCTTTTTCCACACTTGTGCTTCAAAGTAGCACCTTGTTCTTCATGTAGTGAGTCTCATATATTGTGCTTCAAAGTAGCACATTGTTCCTCATGTAGTGAGTCTCATAAGTTGTCTTTTTCATACTAGTGGGAATTTTTAATTATAGAACTTGGCTTGTATATTCCTACGATGGGCTTCCTCAAATACCCTAGGTCTTCGTGAGCAAGCAAGTTGGATGCACACCCACTAGTTTTTTTTAGCATTCATAGCTCTAGTGCATCCGTTGCATGGCAATCCCTACTCACTCACATCGATATCTATTGATGGGCATCTCCATAGCCCGTTGATACGCCTAGTTGATGTGAGACTTTCTCTTTTTTTGTCTTCTCCACACAATCCCCATCATCATATTCTATTCCACCCATAGTGCTATATCCATGGCTCACGCTCATGTATTGCGTGAAGGTTGAATTTTTTTGAGATTATTTAAGTATGAAACAATTGCTTGGCTTGTCATCGGGGGTATAGAAGTTGGGAACATCTTTGTGTGATGAAAATGAAGCATAGCCTAACTATATGATTTTGTAGGGATGAACTTTCTTTTGCCATGTTATTTTGAGAAGACATGATTCCTTTGATTAGTATGCTTGACGTATTATTATTTTTGTGTCAATATGAACTTTTGTCTTGAATCTTTCAGATCTGAATATTCATATCACAATTAAGAAGATTTACATTGAAATTATGCCAAAGTATCACTCCGCATCAAAAATTCTTTTTTATCATTTACCTACTCGAGGACGAGCAGGAATTAAGCTTGGGGATGCTTGATACGTCTCCAACGTATATATAATTTTTGATTGCTCCATGCTACTTTATCTACTGTTTTGGACTATATTGGGCTTTATTTTCCACTTTTATATTACTTTTGGGACTAACCTATTAACCGGAGGCCCAGCCCAGAATTGCTGTTTTTTGCCTTTTTCAGTATTTCAAAGAAACAGAATATCAAACGGAGTCCAAACGGAATGAAACCTTTGGGATCGTGATTTTCCAACCGAACGTGACCCAGGAGACTTGGACCCTACTCCAAGCAGTGCCCGAGGAGATCACGAGAGTGGAGGGCGCGCCCCCCTACCTCGTGGGCCCCTCGGAGCTCCACCGATGTACTCCTTCCGCCTATATATACCTATGTATCCCCGAACGATGAGAACAGGAGCCAAAAACCTAATACCACCACCGCAACCTTCTGTATCCACGAGATCCCATCTTGGGGCCTGTTCCGGAGCTCCGCCAGAGGGGGCATTCATCACGGAGGGCTTCTACATCATCACCATAGCCCCTCCGATGAAGTGTGAGTAGTTTACTTCAGACCTTCGGGTCCATAGCTTGTAGCTAGATGGCTTCTTCTCTCTTTTTGGATCTCAATACAATGTTCTCCCCCTCTCTCATGGAGATCTATTTGATGTAATCTTCTTTTTGCGGTGTGTTTCTTGAGACCGATGAATTGTGGGTTTATGATACAGTATTATCTATGGAAAATATTTGATTCTTCTCTGAATTCTTTTATGTATGATTGAGTTATCTTTGCAAGTCTCTTCGAATTATCTTTCTGGTTTGGACAACTAGATTGGTAGTTCTTGCAATGGGAGAAGTGCTTAGCTTTGGGTTCAATCTTGTGGTGTCCTTACTCAGTGACAGAAAGAGTTGCAAGGCACATATTGTATTGTTGCCATCGAGGATAACAAGATGGTTTTTTTATCATATTGCATGAATTTATCCCTCTACATCATGTCTTGCTTACGGCTTACTCTGTTTTTACTTAATACTCTAGATGCATGCTGGATAGCGGTTGATGAGTGGAGTAATAGTAGTAGATGCAGAATCGTTTTGATCTACTTGTTTTGGACGTGATGCCTATATACATGATCATTGCCTAGATATACTCATAACTATGCTCAATTCTGTCAATTGCTCAATAGTAATTTGTTCACCAACCATAGAATACTTATGCTCTTGAGAGAAGCCACTAGTGAAATCTATGGCCCCCAGGTCTATTCTCATCATATCAATCTATATCACTTTATTTACTTGCTTTGTTTTTACTTTGCTTTTACTTTTACTTTGCATCTATCTATCAAAAATACCAAATCTCTATCAGATCTCACTCTCGTAAATGCCGTGAAGGGATTGACAACCCCTAAGCGTTGGTTGCGAGTTGCTATCGTTTTGTGTAGGTACGAGGGACTTGTGCGTGGTCTCCTGCTGGATTGATACCTTGGTTCTCAAAAACTGAGGGAAATACTTACGCTACTTTACTTCATCATCCTCTCCTCTTCGGGGAAATCCAACGCAGTGCTCAAGAGGTAGCAGCCGCCACTTGTCGTCGTCCCGTTCGCCGCGCCGCCGCCCGTGGGCACTCCCCGTGCGCCATGTCGCCCCAATCGCCTCCCCGCCGCCGCGGCCATGCAGGCCCATCCACGGCCCGCCGCCGGGCCGAACCGGGCCCCGGTCATCCCACGCCTCGTTCCCGAGCGCCCCGCTCCCCTCGTTCCCGAGCGCCTTCTGCCCCGCGCCTCCCTTGCCGAACCTTCGCCAGAGGGCCCCGCCGCCGGTGAGCCTGGCTGCCGCCCTGCCAGGTCGCTGCCTCCCCGTCGCCGCCGCTCCTTCTCCCCTCTCCTCCTCCGGCTCTCTCCCTCACCCTCTCTACCCCGCAGGGAACCGCCACCGCCGCCCAGGGACCTCGCCGCCATGGAGTTCGCCGCCGCCGGTCGCCTCCGCCCCGGATCCGGGCTGTCCTCGTCGCCCGCGACCGGATCCGGCCATCTCCGACGACCGCCGCCTCCTCACCGGCTTTCCAAGCCCCGCCGG
>NC_057797.1:408495599-408505518 GCF_018294505.1 Triticum aestivum | reverse complement strand
CATCCGGGACGGATCGGGAGGAGCCCCGATCCCGACCGCGGGCGTTGACCCCCCTCCCCCCGTGGGCCTCCACCACCGGCCATGTGGGCCCCGCAAGCCGGCCCAGCGCGCCGCCCCCCAGGCCCAACTACCCCACCGACCCGCCTCGTCCTCCTCCGAACTGGGCCAGGCCCGTTGGTGAGCATCCCACTATCCTTCGCCCGTGCGCTACTTAGCAATATTACGCTCACCCTGTTTTTTTCTCGAAATTTTCCCAAGTCCCTGATATATTTGCAATATGTACCCATGTTCATCGTGCTATAACTTTGTGTGTGCTGCTCCGATTCATGCATATAATATATCAAAATGTTCTTTGGGAGATGCTCTTCATTTTGTTCCATTGTCCCATGCTTGTTTGAGTTCGTCTTGGCGCCCAAATCATTGTTGCAAGAGTGCTATATGATGTTAACTGCTGTCTGTTAGCAGAACTTGGTGATTTGTCTTTTTCATTGCATTTTGTGTATGCATCCTATGAGCATGGGCTCTACATGTGTTTTGAGCTACATCATGCCACCTTTGGAGTGGTGCAATCCATGTATTTTTGTAACTCTTGTAGTGAGTGCTTCAAGCTCGTCAAGTAGGGTACTTGCTGTTACTGTTTTGCTAGGCTGAAACTGTTATACCATGATGCTATGTAAACCTGCTGCTACAAGTCATTCTATCCATAATATAGAGATGTTCACTAAGGGTGGGTTGATGTACATATCATGCTCTATCCATCCATGCCCCTGGTTGCATTTATAGCCTGCTGTAGATTGTTGTAATCTTGCTCGCAAATTGCTAAATAATGTTGCTGTCAGCCTGTTAACTTTTAAGTTCAGTTTTGCCATGAGCTTTGCTAATGATCCATGCACCCTATGAACTTTTTCTTGCCATTCTTAGCTTCATAAATGTGTCTTCTTACGGTTGGTCACCTTGTAATGCCATGTATTGCTCTGTGGTGGGTGGTACAAGCTCACCAACATGCCTACTTATCGTTGTTCCTGCCATGTCTGAATCTGTCATATCATTTGCCATGTTTGCTTGGGTCCTACCATCTTTTCTGTTAATCTTTGGAATTAGTTCAGTAAGGGAGTTTTGTTCTTTGTCTTGAGTATTAGCATGCCATGCATTTCTTTGCCATCTTAAGTTCCTGTAGCATGTTGTTTGATAGCTCTAAATAATGCAACCTGATATTATTGCTGCTGAGTCTGTAAACTGTTATTATTTGCAACCTTGCCATGTCCTTTTGAGCATGTTATAATGTTTTCTGGAGATAGCTCAGTGTTCATGTTTTGTCATGCTTTACCTGTAATTCATGCCCATGCCTTTTATTCTTATGTTGAGGAGCTTTAGCATATTGTTTTGATGCTTGCTAAATGCCTAGTTGCTGTTTTGGACAGCTTGTCATTTAAACTTGTATAGTGTATGTGTTGCAACGTTGCTCCGTTTTGAGCATGCTCTATATGGAACTTGCTTAGAATTGCATGTAGTTTCATATTACCATGTTGCATCCATGTTTTGGGAGTGTTTCCTTGATGTCTGAATGCATTTTGCATCAATGCCATGTTTAACTTGTTTTGCTCATATCTTCTAGGCCGTAGCTCCGAATTAAATGAACTTTATAGGTAACTTGACTAGAATTTTGTGTAGATCATCTGGGTGTATCTTAACTTGCTGTTTAACAACTTGAACATAATGTTTATTCAGTTCTGTACCAATCTCTAAATTTGCATATGAGGACTTACCGGAATTGTTATACCTTGTTTCCGGCCTCATTTAATCTTGCTTTGATATGTTGTTCTTGTATGCATCATCTCTTGCCATGAGTAGCTTAATGTAATCTTGTCATGCATCACACTTGGTTGAGCATCTTGCCATGTCTATGTGTTGTGTGTTCACCTTGTTGTTTGCTTCTTTCCGGTTGTGCTCCTTCTCATTAGTTCCTGTTTCGTTGCGATCGTGAGGACTCGTTCGTCTACGCTTCGTTCGTCTTCGTGGCTTCATCTTCTTCATGGACTCATTCTTCTTCCTTGCAGGATTTCAGGCAAGATGACCGTCACCTTGGATCTCATTACTATCATTGCTATGCTAGTTGCTTCGTTCTTTCGCTATGCTGCGCTACCTATCACTTGTTCTTCAAGCCTCCCAATTTGCCATGTCAGCCTCTAACCTTTTTAACCCTTCCTAGCAAACCGTTGCTTGGCTATGTTACTGCTTTGCTCAGCCCCTCTTATAGCGTTGTTAGTTGCACGTGAAGTTGAAGATTGCTCCATGGTGGACAGGATTATGGTTGGGATATCACAATATCTCTTATTTAAATTAATGCATCTATATACTTGGTAAAGGATGGAAGGCTCGGCCTTATGCCTGGTGTTTTGTTCCACTCTTGCCGCCCTAGTTTCGGTCATACCGGTGTTATGTTCCTTGATTTTGCGTTCCTTACGCGGTTGGGTGATTTATGGGACCCCCTTGACAGTTCGCTTTGAATAAAACTTGTCCAGCAAGGCCCAACCTTGGTTTTACCATTTGCCTCACCACCACCTATACCCTTCCCTTTGGTCGGACAACCCGAGGGTCATCTTTATTTTAGCCCCCCCCGGGCCAGTGCTTCTCTAAGTGCTGGTCCGAACCGAGCAGCCTGCGGGGCCACCTCAGGGAAACTCGAGGGCTGGTTTTACTCGTAGCTTGACTTATCCGGTGTTGCACTGAGAACGAGATATGTGCAACTCCTATCGGGATTGTCGGCACATCGGGCGGCTTTGCTGGTCTTGTTTTACCATTTTCGAAATGTCTTGTAAACCGGGATTCCGAGACTGATCGGGTCTTCCTAGGAGAAGGTATATCCTTCGTTGACCGCGAGATCTTGTGATGGGCGACACCCCTACAGGGTATAAACTTTTGAGATCCGTGCCCACGGTTATGTGGCAGATGGGAATTTGTTAATGTCCGGTTGTAGAGAACTTGACACCAGATTCGAATTAAAACGCATCAACCGCGTCTGTAGCCGTGATGGTCTCTTTTCGGCGGAGTCCGGGAAGTGAACAAGGTTTTGGGTTATGTTTGACGTAAGTAGGAGTTTAGGATCACCTCTTGATCATTGCTAGCTTCACGACAGTTTCGTTTGCTCTCTTCTCGCTCTTATTTGCGTATGTTAGCCACCAAATATGCTTAGGTCGCTGCTGCAACCTCACCACTTTACTCCTTCCTTAATCATTGAGCTTTGCTAGTCTTGATACCCATGGTAATGGGATTGCTGAGTCCTCGTGGCTCACAGATTACTACAACAATAGTTGCGGGTACAGGTTATGTGATGATCTTGACGCGAGAGCGATGTTACTTGTTTTGGAGTTTTTCTTCTGCTTCTTCTTCGATCAGGGGATAGGTACCAGGTCGGCAGCCTGGGCTAGCAGGGTGGATGTCGTTGAGTTTCTATTTGTGTTTCATCCGTAGTCGGATGATGCTCTTCTATATGATGTATTGATGTATTCTTGCAGCATTTGTATGTCTTGTATGTATCCCCATCTATTATGTAATGTTGATGTAATAATATCCACCTTGCAAAAGTGTATCAATATGTGGTTCTATCCTTGGTGGGACCTTCGAGTCTCTTTAGGAAAGTATCGCATATTGGGCGTGACAAGTTGGTATCAGAGCCTCGACCGACCCTAGGAGCCCCCTTGATTAATCGTGTAGTTTGGCCATTGTCGAGTCTAGAAGAAAACCTTTTTCGGAGTCTAGTTATATCGGAGAGTAGGAATTCTTTTTACTCCTCAGCCCCTTCGTCGCTCTGGTGAGGAATCTTGACGTACGGGTTTTGACTTACTCCTCTTCCCCTTCAAATTTTTCTTCAGGATCACGCAGTTGGTTTTCCTTTCGTTGGTTCTCAGCTCTTTTTATCCGGTGCATTTCTCGTCAAGTTGACTCGAGCCTCTTCATCTTTGCCAAGTTCAATCCTCAGTTGTCTTATTTTCCCACCCACCCACCCTTTTTCTTCTCGGAGCCGGAGTCCGTAATCGAGTATCCATCCTACTCGTGCGAAGCTTTTGCATTCTTCCCTCAATTATTTCAACCGGTGTTTTCTCTTCAAGTTATTCATAGGTTTTCCCCCTTCCAAGTTGCCTTTGTTTTCCCGTCCTCCCACCCTCTTCTTCCCGGAGTCTGAGTCTGTTTCAAGCATCAATTCCTTTCGTGTGGAGTATCATCAGTCTTCCCTCAATCATTTCAACCGGTGAATTCTCGTCTCGGTGGACATTCTTCATCTCTTTATCTTCTCCGGTGGATTCAATTCCATTTTTCGGTAGTGATTATATTCTTTCCCTTGGCTCAAGTGTTTTCCTTGCTCGTTCGCCTCTCGCCAGTTTATCCTTCAGGAGTGTGCAAGACATCTCAGGAGATTCGCCTGTGTTGAATTAATTCAAGGTTATCACCACATTCAAATATTTCAATTGTTCCGGTCCATCATCTATCTCTTCAACAATCCTTTTTCAACAATGTTTTCTTTTAGTGGGCCCTAACCCACAGGTCTTTTCCCAGGAACTTACCTGGCTCTTCTAATTATTCCGGAGCTATTCCCAAATTCTTTTCAATTGTGACGTAAGAATGAATTTCATCAGTCAGATCTTTTCCAAGATCAATTTCGAATCATTTTCATTGTTGCCTCAACCTCACCGCTTTTCGTTCCCCCGGAGTGCCTTAACAATTTTGGTGGTGCTTCTCATCGTCATTTGAAGATTGAAGAAGAGTTTTTCTTCAAAATCTTTCCCGTTCTGTCGAAGACTCGCGGTTCTAGTTTCATGCTATCGTCTCGAATTATTCCATTTGTCAGATATTCTTTTCTTAACTATCCGGAGTATGTCAGAAGTTGTTTTTCCCGTTTCTTTTCACCGGAGGCCATCGTTCTAGAAGAATTCTTCGTCCTCACATTTCAGCTACCGTTATCCAGTTATCCCAGTGCTTCATTCAAGTGTTCTTTAATCAGCTCATGATCTCTTTATTCTTTTGCATCTAAATCCCCTCTAGCTTATTGCTTCTTCTAATTATTCCCGGTGATTCAGTCTCTTTCATCAGTCATTTTCGAATTCTTACGGTGGTTCGCTCAAGATTCTTTTTCTTTGTTTATCATATTAATTCATTCGTCTTTTCCAATCCTACCGGTGGTTCATGAAGACTTTCTCAAGTTTTGTGTTATACCCCCACCTTAATACTTTTCAAGAAGAATAAGTAGGATGAAATATCCATTGCTTGCCATCAATTTAATTTGATGAAGGATAAGCATACAATAAATCTTATTCTTATTTCATCCAAGTGAGTAATCCCTTCCTTCGGAGTTTTTTCTTGATGAATAAATTCTAGGTCCAAGTGTTTTCATCTTTTCTTTTCCAGAGTTCAAATTCCGTCACCATCTAAATCACCAGAAGCTTTAATCTTATTCTTTCATACTTCATTCTATCTCATCATCCTTTTTGTCACCGGAGTTCTTCATGGTGGTTCTTCATGATTTGATTCTTTCTTCAAGAGTTCATCAAGATTTTTGTTGGTGGAGTTCAAGTATCTTTTCTTCTCGCATCTCGAAGTGCAATTAATTCTCCGTATTCTTTTGAAGTGGAGTTTTGCATTTCTTCGTTCTTCTCAGTTATCCAATCATTTCCGTTTGTGGCCGGTTATCACCTTATGATCTTGAGATGTTACCATAAGACCACAACAAGCTTATTCTTTCGTTGTTGATTTTCTCAACAACTCCATTCAATCCTTCTAAATTCTTTTCATTCGATTCTTTCAATTCTCCTAGAGGTGTTGTGTCGTCCCTCTAGTCAAGTATCATTCCATCTTCTAAAGTTCGTGTTCTATTCTTTCCTTGTTCAACCGGATTGCTGCCTAAATTCTTTCAGTCTTATTCCATTCTTATCTTGTTCCTTGAGTTTTTGATTCTCGCCTTAGTCGTCGTTCCGCTCTTCTTCCCGAGTGCTCTCGACTCTTTTCTTCTTCTCTTGCGTTCTTGTTCCGCCTCATTTTTTTCCTCCCCGTCTCGGTCCTAAGATCTCGGGACGAGATCTCTTGTTAGTGGAGGAGAGTTGTAATGCCCATGATTCGATGCGCCGGGTGTCTTCCAGCTATTCGTCGTTCTTGCCATGTAATTTGCTTGCGTGTTGCATTTTGCCATGTCATCATCTACATTTCATCTGCATGTTTTTCAAAACTTGCATCCGTTCGGGTTTCCCTGGTTCTCTCTGTTGTTCGTTCTGAGCCCAACCACACTCGCACGCGCCCGTGGCACCTCCGAAATATTATTTTATAAGTAGCATAAAAATGTTCTCGGAATGGGTTGAAAGTTGGCGTGCGGTCTTATTATAGTGTAGGTAGACCACCTGCCAAGTTTCATCGCATTCGGAGTCCGTTTGACTGCCCAACCGTTATCTATAGCCGTCTTCTCGTCGGACGTTTTCAGTCTCCGTAAACATTGCTGGGCTACTATTCTCTTCTCTTCTCTCCCCTCAGCCCAAGCACTCTCTTCACAGCCCACCTAGGCCTGCCTAACCCCCCTCGCGATCAGATCCGTCGGATCACGATCGGAGGCTCCGAAACGGCCTCAAAAACCCCCAACCCTAGCCCCTCCTGCTATACATGGGCACCCCCTCTCCATTTTTGGCATCCCCGAGTCCTTCACCTACCCCTATGTCACGCCCAATATGCGACCCTATCCAAAAGGAAGTCGAAGGTCCCACCAAGGATAGACCCGCATATTGAGACGCTTTTGCAAGGTGGATATCATTACATCAACATTACATAATAGATGGGGATACATACAAAAGGCATACAATGCCACATGAATACAACAATACAACATACAAGAACAACATCCGACTACGGATGAATCATAAACAGAAACTCAAACAATATCCACCCTGCTAACCCAGGCTGCAGACCTGGAACCTATCCCCTGATCGAAGAAGAAGCAGAAGAACTCAACGCAAGCAAGCATCGCTCTCGCGTCATGATCATCGCATAACCTGTACCTGCAACTGTTGTTGTAGTAATCTGTGAGCCACGAGGACTCAGCAATCCCATTACCATGGGTATCAAGACTAGCAAAGCTTAATGGGAAAGGAAGGGGTAAAGTGGCGAGGTTGCAGCAGCGACTAAGCATCATATGGTGGCTAACATACGCAAACAAGAGCGAGAAGAGAAGCAAAGGAACGGTCGTGAAGCTAGCAATGATCAAGAGGTGATCCTGAACTCCTACTTACGTCAAACATAACCCAGAAACCGTATTCACTTCCCGGACTCCGCCGAGAAGAGACCATCACGGCTACACACGCGGTTGATGCGTTTTACTTCGGATCTAGTGTCAAGTTATCTACAACCGGACATTAACAAATTCCCATCTGCCACATAACCGCGGGCACGGCTCTTGAAAGTTTATACCCTGCAGGGGTGTCCCAACTTAGCCCATGACAAGCTCTCACGATCAACGAAGGAATAGACCTTCTCCCAGGAAGACCCGATCAGTCTCGGAATCCCGGTTTACAAGACATTTCAACAATGGTAAAACAAGACCAGCAAAGCCGCCCGATGCGCCGACAATCCCGATAGGAGCTGCACATATCTCGTTCTCAGGGCAACACCGGATGACACTAGCTACGAGTAAAACCAGACTTTGAGTTTCCCCGAGGTGGCCCCGCAGGCAGCTCAGTTCGGACCAACACTTAGACAAGCACTGGCCCGGGGGGGCTAAAATAAAGATGACCCTTGGGTTGGCCGACCCAAGGGAAGGGTATAGGTGGTGGTGAGGCAAATGGTAAAAACCAAGGTTAGGCCTTGCTGGACAAGTTTTATTCAAAGCGAACTATCAGGGGGGTCCCATAAATCACCCGACCGCGTTAGGAACGCAAAATCCGGGAACATAACACCGGTATGACGGAAACTAGGGCGGCAAGAGTGGAACAAAACACCAGGCATAAGGCCGAGCCTTCCACCCTTTACCAAATATATAGATGCATTAATAATATAAGAGATATTGTGATATCCCAACATAACCCTGTACACCATGGAGAAATCTTCATCTTCACCTGCAACTAGCAACGCTATAAGAGGGGCTGAGCAAAGTGGTAACATAGCCAAGCAACGGTTTGCTAGGAAGGGTGTCAAAGGTTAGAGGTTCATGGCAATTTGGGAGGCTTGAAGAACAAATGATAGGTAACGCAGCATAGCGATAGAACGAAGCAACTAGCATAGCAATGATAGTAGTGAGATCCAGGGTAGCGGTCATCTTGCCTGAAATCCCGCAAGGAAGAAGAACGAGTCCATGAAGAAGACGAACGGATGAAGCCGAACCAACCGTAGACGAACGAATCCTCACGATCGCAACGAAACAGGAACTAACAAGAAGAAGCACATAACATGGTAAACACACCACACATAGACAAGACATGATGCACAACAAATATGATGCATGACAAGGCTACATGAATCTAGTCATGGCAAGAGATGATGCAAACAAGAACAACACATCAAGGCAAGTTTAAATGAGGCCGGGAACAACATATAACAATTCCGGTAAGTCCTCATATGCATATTTCGAAATTGGTCCAGATCTGAACAAACCTTATGTTCAAGTTGTTAAACAGCAAGTTAAGATGCACCAAGAGGATCTACATGAAATTCTAGTCAAGTTACATATAAAGTTCATTAGATTCGGAGCTACGGCCTAGAAGATATGAGCAAAACAAGTTAAACATGGCATTGATGCAAAATGCATACAAACATCAAGCAAACACCTCAAAACATGGATGCAACATGATAATATGAAGCTACATGCAAATACAAGCAAGTTTCATATAGAGCACACTCAAAACGGAGCAACGGTGCAACACATACTCTATACAAGTCATAACAACAATCTGTCCATAACAGCAACTAGGCATATTGCAAGCATCAAAAAAATATGTTACAGCACCCCAACATAATAACAAAAGGCATGGGCATGAAGTACAGGTAAAGCATAACAAAACATGAACACTAAGCTATCTCCAGAAATGTCACATCCTAGTTAGCCATGCATTAGAGTGTTGCATCATGTTTACTCTTTCATCAGAAACTTGAAATGGGGATCTGTGAAACCCTCAGAATCTTTTTGAAAATGATCCAAATAAAAATTTCTCCAAAAAGGTCCAAGAAAATGCTCATGTTGCTCTCTGAAAATATTGGACAGAGATAAAAATCAAACCAATATTTTTAAGAGCTCACAGGTATTTATTTTGGGCATTTGGAATTAATGCATAATTATTTGCCTTGGAAATATATTATTTATATATAATAATATATGTCCAAATATTATGCCATTTATAAAGGAGCTCTGGAATAATATATATAGCTCCTGCAAAAATCGGCATAAGTTAAATAAATGATTTAATATATTTTTTAAATCAAAACAAATGTCAGAAATTAGAAAACAGAAAATAATTAACAGGAGGAGCTTACCTGGGCTCCTCCACTATGCGGCCCAGCCAGCTGGCCGGCCTAGCCAGCAGCCGGCCCAGCCCATCTCCCTCCTCTGTCGTCTTCGTCCCGACAGAGGGAGGGGAGTGTGGCCGGCGCGCGCGCGCGCCACCGCGCCACGCCACCTCTCTCCCTGCCTGCCTGCCCTCCCCTCCTCGCCTCGATGCCCTGGACGACGCCACGCCTCCCCCCTGCTCTCTCTCACTCTCCCCCGGCCCTTCCTTCCTCTCCCTCGCTCTCTCTCTCTCACACGGCCGAACACCACCGTCGCCGCCGTTCGCCATAGCAGCCATCTCCGGCCACCCCTCGCTCCCCCGACTAGCTCAGAAGCTCCGCCACGACCCCCTCTTCCTCCCCACCGCTCCACAGCTCCCCGGAAGCCCTACATCGCCGCCACGTCGCC
>NC_057797.1:408489739-408494269 GCF_018294505.1 Triticum aestivum | reverse complement strand
AGCGCGTCCCCGAGCCCGCTAACCATCCCTGCAGCTCCGCGGTGAGCCCCCGGATTGTTTCCCCCTTCTCCCCTGGTCTCTCCCGACCTCTAGGCCCTAGCCCCACCTTGGCCGAGAGCTCCACGCCGCCGGCGATGTCGCCGTCGTGGCCACGGTCACCGTAGCACCCAACCGAGCACACTATCGTGCTCCACACCTCACTAGGAGTACGCAGCACGCACTACCGCCTCCCCAAACCCCCTGCAACACCGATCCCGACCGCACCCGAACTCCGGCGGCCGCAGCCGAGCTCGCCGCCGTCGACTCCGGCCACCCCAGGCCCAGCCACGGCCACCGTTCGACGCGCGGGAGCAAGAGCTTTCCAACGAGCCCAAGCACGGCCTCGCCCGTGCCCTGTAGCGCGATCCCGCGTCGCGCCGCCGTCTCGGGCCTCGCCGGCGTCACGTCGCCGGTGGGTTTGACCCACTTTGACCACGGCAGGACACCCCCTGAGTCCCTGACAGGTGGGCCCAGCCCTGTAGCTAATTAGGATTAGCGCTAACCACTGTTAGTTAACCCCCTGACACTGACTAGTGGGCCCCAGTGCCACTAATTAGTAATTAGGATTAAATTAACCCTGTTTAACCCCCCTGTCACTGACGTGTGGGCCCCACACGTCAGGTTTGACTTCAGCCAGCCGCAGTTGACCACTGACGTCACACTGACGTCAGGCTGACGCAGTAATTGATTTTCTGGATTTAAATTTAAATCAGGAAATTCCAGAATATTATTTAAACTTCAAAAATTCATAACTTTTATTCTGTAACTCCAAATTGGACAAATTATATATGAAAAATGATCAGAAAAATCCAATCTATCCATCTGTACTATTTTCATGCATGATCAAACAAGTTAAATTGATGTTTTAAGCAGAACAAGGAAAAGCACTTTAAAAGGCCATATTTGAATTTGAAATTTGAATCCTTGATTCAAATTTGTTCAAACCCTTCTGGGTTTAGTTGCATTAGCCCAACACACTCATATTGCCATGTTTCATGCATGCATCATATTGTTGCACATTGTTTGGTGATGCTTGTGTATCGATGTCCTTTGCGACAGGTTCTGCCTCCGAGGAGTACCGTGATTACCCTAACGAAGAACCGTATCAGTGCATCGAACCATCAGGCAAGCAACCAACCATTTGATCATATCGATACAATCCCATGTTCTCGCTCCTGCTCTCCTTTACTGCATTAAGACAACGCGTTTCAAACTGCTATGTGCTACGGTAGTTGAACCCATTTCCTCTGCATGACCTGTCATTGCCACAGTAACTAGATGAAACCCACTAGCATGTGTAGGAGTTGATTGAGCCATATGTATGTGTTGTTCCTACCTTGCTATGCCTGCTATGCTTAGAGTCGTGTCAGGTCTGGTTCATCTGGGTGATGGGCTAGAGTGAAATGATTATGTCGGTAATGGAAGTGGTGTGGTGAACACGATTTGGTAAAGGTATCGATGAGAGGCCATGTAGGAGTACATGGTGGGTTGTTTCATTGAAGCCGACCTTAAGCACTGAGATCTGTATGTGTGATTTAAGAATCAGCTACTACCATGCATTGGGCCCGAAACCAATGGACCCTCTCGGCTTCTTATTCACCCTAGTTCTCCGTCCAGGAGTTGCAACTAGTTTTTGGTGTTTGTAGCCTACTGGAGGCCGTGGACAGCGCTGACCGTAGGGGTGGGCTGTGATGCGGTAGGTACGTGGCCGGGTGTACCGAATACCCGTTAGGTATCTCGGGAACCCTGTTCACATCGTTCGGGGCCGTATGGGAAACCTCGGCCGGACTCCCTGCGGATGGAACCTGAATAGGCGATAAACCTGGACTGGAGGCTTAGGTGATTAGGTAGGTCGTGGCCGACACCCACGTTGGGCTTCCGCTTGAAGGTTGCCGAGTACATGTCGTGTAAGCGACGGTAAGTGGTGAGAGCGTGTATGAATAAGTACACCCCTGCAGGGTTAACATGATCTATTCGAATAGCCGCGTCCGCGGTAAAGGACTACTTGGTTGCCTATACAGTTCATAGACAAGTAAATGGATACTGTTAAAAGCCTCAAGATAAGTGTGAGTGCCGAGGATGGCCCTTCCGTAGGAAGACGGAGGTGGATCCTCGGTAGTGTATTGAAGTGGTGAGTAGTGGACTCGTGTGTGCAAAACCATTTCAAGTTGAAGTATCGTAGGATAGCCTAGCCAAGAGTCAAAGCTGGCTTGCTGCAATAACTCCACCAACCCTTCTTGATACTATGCATGTATGTAGGATCTGATGTAAGTCTTGCTGAGTACCTTTGTACTCATGTTGCTATAATCTACATTTTTACAGAAGACGCTGCAACCCCTTCTGATGGGTTCTATGTAGACGTTGACATCAACGAGTAGGCTAAAGACCCAGGTGGTGACCCTGAGCTTGTGAAGGACCACGTAGTATAGCTAGGCTTTCCAAGCCTCTTCTATTTTACTAGTTGTCTGTACTCAGACAAGTTACTTCCGCTGCTGGTTTGTATGACTGTATGACTTGTATGTGGGGTCGTGAGACCCGTACCTTTGTGTATGTTATGTATGGCTCCCTGAGCCTTAAATAAAGTACTTGTGTCATAGAGTCATGTTGTGATGCTTCGTTGTATTTGCACATATCGAGCATATTGTGTGTATGATTGAAATGCTTGGTATGTGTGGGATCTGACTATCTAGTTGTTGATCTTTAGTAGCCTCCCTTACCGGGAAATGTCTCCTAGTGTTACCGCTGAGCCATGGTAGCTTGCTACTGCTCTGGAACACTTAGGCTGGCCGGCATGTGTCCTTCTTCGTTCCTGTGTCTGTCCCTTCGGGGAAATGTCACGCTTTGAGTACCGGAGTCCTGTTAGCCTGCTACAGCCCGGTTTACCGGAGTCCTGCTAGCCCAGTGCTACAGCCCGGACCCACTTGCTGATGACCGACACGTTCGAAGCTGGGTCATGGATGCCTGTCCCTGTAAGTCTGTGCCACTTTGGGTTTACGACTAGTCATGTCAGCCCGGGCTCCTTATCATATGGATGCTAGCGACACTATCATATACGTGAGCCAAAAGGCGCAAACGGTCCCGGGAAAAGGTAAGACGACACCCGTGGGGATACCGTGCGTGAGGCCGCAAAGTGATATGAGGTGTTACCGGCTAGATCGATGTGACATCGAGTCGGGGTCCTGACAAGAAATCACTAGAACAAGCTCAAACACACATGGTAAGATTGCAAATAATAAGAGTTTCAGACTTTGCAGAAATAACATCAGGTTGCAATGTTTAGATCTATCAAACAACGTGTTACTGGAACTTATCATGGCAAACAAAGGCATGGCATGAATCTACTAATTGCATAGATCAAAAGTCCCTTACTGACCATGAGCCAAAAAGGATCAGAAAATATGATGGCACCCATGTAAACATGGCAAGTTATATTACAGATTCAAACATGGCAGAAACAATAATAAGTAGGCATGTTCGTGAGCTTGAACCACTCACCTCAGAGCAACACATGGCATGGCAAGGCAACCAACAGTAAGAAGGCATGTTTATGAAGCTAAGCATGGCAATAACAAGTTCATAGGGTGCATGGATCACTAGGAAAACACATGACCAAAACTGAACTTCATGTTAACAGGTTGACAACAACATTTTCAAGCAACTTTGGAGCAAGATTACAACATGTTCCAGCAGGCTATAATTGCAACCAAGGGCATGAATGGATAGAGCAAGACATGTAGATCAAAACATGTTTATAGAACATCCCCATATTATGCATAGAATGATTAGTAGAAGCATGTTAACATAGCAACAAAATATAACAGAATCTGTCAGGAAAACAGCAACAGCAACTACCCTACTTAACAAGCTCGATGCACTCAGTACACAACTCACAAAAATACATGGATGGCACCCCTGGAAAGATGGCATGGCATAGATCAAAACACATGTAGACATCAACCTCATAGGATGCACACATCAATCATGGCAAAAATGACAAATGAGCAAGTTATAACAGTTTCAGCAGATTAACAGCAACATGCACTTTTCCAATAGCATTTCGGGCATCAAGATGAGCTCAAATGGAAATGATGCAATGGAATGAAATGAAGTACTCGTCGAGGCGAACAATTTGACATATTACACGCACAAAAAGGAGCTACGGATGCAGCGATATAGCATGATAAACATGGCATGATTATGTCAACAACTTCGGGGACTTGGCAGAAAATTCACCTCGCGGCTAGGGTTGACCGCGGCACGGATTTCGAGGTCGGGCCGGAGCTCTCGCCGGAGTTGCGGTAGAGGCGGCCGGAGGACGAGGAAGAGGCCGTGAGGACGCGGCGGAGGCGGACCCGGCCGGTCCCTGGCCGGATCTGGCCGGAGGAGGGCACGGGGCCACAGCGGCGGCGAGGGCGGCCGGTGACCCGGCGACCGGCGGCGGATGGCGCGGAGGCCGAGGCCGACGGAGGCGGCGCGATGGGCGGCGGGGAA
>NC_057797.1:408484247-408488374 GCF_018294505.1 Triticum aestivum | reverse complement strand
CAGGCAACTGGAAGGGGGAAAACGACGAATATCTTGAAGAGAAAACACCGGTTGAAAACAATGAGGATAGAAAACAAAGACTTCGCACGAGTAGGATGGATACTCGATTATGGACTCCGGTTCCGAGGAGAAAAAGGGTGGGCGGGTGGGAAAAGAAAACAACTGAGGATTGAACTCAAAGATGAAGAGGCTCGAGTCAACTTAACGAGAAATGCACCGGATGAAAAGAGCTAAGGAACAACGATCGAAAAACCAACTGCGTGATCCTAAAGAAAAATTTGAAGGGGAAGAGGGGTAATTCAAAACACCTACGTCAAGATTCCTCACCAGAGCGACGTAGGGGCTGAGGAGTAAAAAGAATTCCTACTCTCCGATATAACTAGACTCCGAAAACAGTTTTCTTCTAGACTCAACAACGGCCAAACTACACGATCAATCAAGGGGGGCTCCTAAGGTCGGAACTTGGCTCTGATACCAACTTGTCACGCCCAATATGCGACCCTATCCAAAAGGAACTCGAAGGTCCCACCAAGGATAGACCCGCATATTGAGACGCTTTTGCAAGGTGGATATCATTACATCAACATTACATAATAGATGGGGATACATACAAAAGGCATACAATGCCACATGAATACAACAATACAACATACAAGAACAACATCCGACTACGGATGAATCATAAACAGAAACTCAAACAATATCCACCCTGCTAGCTCAGGCTGCCGACCTGGAACCTATCCCCTGATCGAAGAAGAAGCAGAAGAAGAACTCAACGCAAGCAAGCATCGCTCTCGCGTCATGATCATCGCATAACCTGTACCTGCAACTGTTGTTGTAGTAATCTGTGAGCCACGAGGACTCAGCAATCCCATTACCATGGGTATCAAGACTAGCAAAGCTTAATGGGAAAGGAAGGGGTAAAGTGGTGAGGTTGCAGCAGCGACTAAGCATCATATGGTGGCTAACATACGCAAACAAAAGCGAGAAGAGAAGCAAAGGAACGGTCGTGAAGCTAGCAATGATCAAGAGGTGATCCTGAACTCCTACTTACGTCAAACATAACCCAGAAACCGTGTTCACTTCCCGGACTCCGCCGAGAAGAGACCATCACGGCTACACACGCGGTTGATGCGTTTTACTTCGGATCTGGTGTCAAGTTATCTACAATCGAACATTAACAAATTCCCATCTGCCACATAACCGCGGGCACGGCTCTCGAAAGTTTATACCCTGCAGGGGTGTCCCAACTTAGCCCATGACAAGCTCTCGCGATCAACGAAGGAATAGACCTTCTCCCAGGAAGACCCGATCAGTCTCGGAATCCCGGTTTACAAGACATTTCGACAATGGTAAAACAAGACCAGCAAAGCCGCCCGATGCGCCGACAATCCCGATAGGAGGTGCACATATCTCGTTCTCAGGGCAACACCGGATGACACTAGCTACGAGTAAAACCAGACTTCGAGTTTCCCCGAGGTGGCCCCGCAGGCAGCTCAGTTCGGACCAACACTTAGACAAGCACTGGCCCGGGGGGGGGCTAAAATAAAGATGACCCTTGGGTTGGCCGACCCAAGGGAAGGGTATAGGTGGTGGTGAGGCAAATGGTTAAAACCAAGGTTGGGCCTTGCTGGACAAGTTTTATTCAAAGCGAACTATCAGGGGGGTCCCATAAAGCACCCGACCGCGTTAGGAACGCAAAATCCGGGAACATAACACCGGTATGACGGAAACTAGGGCGGCAAGAGTGGAACAGAACACCAGGCATAAGGCCGAGCCTTCCACCCTTTACCAAATATATAGATGCATTAATAATATAAGAGATATTGTGATATCCCAACATAACCCTTTACACCATGGAGAAATCTTCATCTTCACCTGCAACTAGCAACGCTATAAGAGGGGCTGAGCAAAGCGGTAACATAGCCAAGCAACGGTTTGCTAGGAAGGGTGTCAAAGGTTAGAGGTTCATGGCAATTTGGGAGGCTTGAAGAACAAATGATAGGTAACGCAGCATAGCGATAGAACGAAGCAACTAGCATAGCAATGATAGTAGTGAGATCCAGGGTAGCAGTCATCTTGCCTGAAATCCCGCAAGGAAGAAGAACGAGTCCATGAAGAAGACGAACGGATGAAGCCGAACCAACCGTAGACGAACGAATCCTCACGATCGCAACGAAACAGGAACTAACAAGAAGAAACACATAACATGGTAAACACACCACACATAGACAAGACATGATGCACAACAAACATGATGCATGACAAGGCTACATGAAGCTAGTCATGGCAAGAGATGATGCAAACAAGAACAACACATCAAGGCAAGTTTAAATGAGGCCGGGAACAACATATAACAATTCCGGTAAGTCCTCATATGCATATTTCGAAATTGGTCCAGATCTGAACAAACCTTATGTTCAAGTTGTTAAACAGCAAGTTAAGATGCATCAAGAGGATCTACACGAAATTCTAGTCAAGTTACATATAAGGTTCATTAGATTCGGAGCTACGGCCTAGAAGATATGAGCAAAACAAGTTAAATATGGCATTGATGCAAAATGCATACAAACATCAAGCAAACACCTCAAAACATGGATGCAACATGATAATATGAAGCTACATGCAAAAACAAGCAAGTTTCATATAGAGCACACTCAAAACGGAGCAACGGTGCAACACATACTCTATACAAGTCATAACAACAATCTGTCCATAACAGCAACTAGGCATATTGCAAGCATCAAAACAATATGTTACAACACCCCAACATAATAACAAAAGGCATGGGCATGAAGTACAGGTAAAGCATAACAAAAATGAACACTGAGCTATCTCCAGAAATCACTAGAACAAGCTCAGACACACATGGTAAGATTGCAAATAATAACAGTTTCAGACTTTGCAGAAATAACATCAGGTTGCAATGTTTAGAGCTATCAAACAACATGTTACAGGAACTTATCATGGTAAACAAAGGCATGGCTTGAATATACTAATTGCATAGATCAAAAGTCCCTTACTGACCATGAGCCAAAAAGGATCAGAAAATATGATGGCACCCATGTAAACATGGCAAGTTATATTACAGATTCAAACATGGCAGGAACAATAATAAGTAGGCATGTTCGTGAGCTTGAACCACTCACCGCAGAGCAACACATGGCATGGCAAGGCAACCAACAGTAAGAAGGCATGTTTATGAAGCTAATAATGGCAAGAACAAGTTCATAGGGTGCATGGATCACTAGGAAAACACATGACCAAAACTGAACTTCATGTTAACAGGTTGACAGCAACATTTTCAAGCAACTTTGGAGCAAGATTACAATATGTTCCAGCAGGCTATAATTGCAACCAAGGGCATGAATGGATAGAGCAAGACATGTAGATCAAAACATGTTTATAGAACATCCCCATATTATGCATAGAATGATTAGTAGAAGCATGTTAACATAGCAACAAAATATAACAAAATCTGTGAGGAAAACAGCAACAGCAACTACCCCACTTAACAAGCTCGATGCACTCAGTACACAACTCACAAAAATACATGGATGGCACCCCTGGAAAGATGGCATGGCATAGATCAAAACACATGTAAACATCAACCTCATAGGATGCACACATCAATCATGGCAAAAATGACAAATGAGCAAGTTATAACAGTTTCAGCAGATTAACAGCAACATGCACTCTTCCAACAGCATTTCGGGCATCAAGATGAGCTCAGATGGAAATAATGTAATGGAATGAAATGAAGTACTCATCGAGACGAACAATTTGACATATTACACGCACAAAACGGAGCTACGGATGCAGATATATAGCATGATGAACATGGCATGATTATGTCAACAACTTCGGGGACTTGGCAGAAAATTCACCTCGCGGCTAGGGTTGACCGCGGCATGGATTTCGAGGTCGGGGCGGAGCTCTCGCCGGAGTTGCGGTAGAGGCGGCCGGAGGACGAGGGAGAGGTCGGGAGGACACGGCGGAGGCGGATCCGGCCGGTCCCTGGCCGGATCTGGCCGGAGGAGGGCACGGGGCCACGGCGGCGGCGAGGGCGGCCGGTGACCCGGCGATCGGCGGCGGATGGCGCGGAGGCCGAGGCCGGCGGAGGTGGC